>NC_056449.1:37391079-37658579 GCF_018296145.1 Oncorhynchus tshawytscha | reverse complement strand
ACATCTGTCTGTGTGTGTGTGTGTGTGTGTGTGTGTGTGTGTGTGTGTGTGTGTGTGTGTGTGTGTGTGTGTGTGTGTGTGTGTGTGTGTGTGTGTGTGTGTGTAGGGTCATTACGCACCCCCTGGGGTCGACGTTGATCGAAAGAGTGATCACAGAGAGAATTAGAACAAAGCTGACCCCTACAGGTTTGGTACTATAGTTGCTTTAAATGTAAACCCCGCCCCCACTGTACTACGTCATGTCTGACTACTAGGAAGTAAATCGAGATTACATTTTGTCAACCTCCCTGTCCGGAGCGATATCTTCGAATGAGGTAACAAATGTTAGTATTTACTTATTTTGTAACTGGTCAAACTAACATTGCCACAATGTATGTATTACTATTGAGCTAGAGAGTAAAATAAAGATGTAACGTTAGCTGGCCCACATAACGTGAGTTTTCACAAAGCCAGTTGATCTAATTAGCTGCTGACTGTAGCTGGCTGACTAACGTTATCGCGCTGTTATTTTAGCTACGCAGATAATCACACCGTCAGCATTGAAGATTAGGTTAGTTTAGCTAGTCTTCGGGTTGTATTGTTCAGCTGCTAGTTTGTGAAGTTGTTTTGACATGCAGAGGGTTAAATTGAAAGGGATAAAGTCGCCTAGTTGGAGTGGGAAATCCCCAATGTAGAAAGTAAACAACACCGATTTGGACAATCTGATTAATCAGGCTGTAATACACAATTAGTTGGTATAAACAGCCTCAAACTAATGACTGCAAAATCGTTGAAATGTTTTACTACAAGCCAGAATGTTGAATAAAAATACATTTGAACTTAATCTACCGGTTGACGGTGGTGTTGGTCCTTTAGATGGTCGAAATTTGAGACAAGCCCTGAATTGTGAACCTGACTTCTTAGAGCGCTGGGTGTTTTTATTTATTCAACCTTCATTTAACTAGGCAAGTCAGTTAATAACAACATCTTAATTACAATAACGGCATACCAAAATGTCTCCTGCGGGGACGGGGTCCTGGGGTTAAAATAGATAAATAAATACAATATAAATATAGGACGAAACACATATCACAACAAGAGACACCGTGGTTTGTTTACGTTTCTACGTTTGTCTAGATGACGTAAACCTACAGCTCTGTCTAGTGGTGACGTCAGGGACAGCAGTTGTTGACAACTGTAGCAAACCCTAACTATTTTCCCTAACTGAAACCTCATTCTCCTAACCTGCTGCGTTAATTCACTTAACCTCCACGTTAATTAACCTAACCTGCTACGTTAATTCACTTAACCTCCACGTTAATTAACCTAACCTGCTACGTTAATTCACTTAACCTCCACGTTAATTAACCTAACCTGCTACCAAAACAAACCATCTGTGCTGACAAATTATCTGTAAGGTCCCTCAGTCGAGCAGCGAATTTCAAACACAGATTGAACCACAAAGTATTACCACACCGGTACTCAAGTTGAAATTTCAATTACCTGGCACATGCACAAAACCATGTAAATGGCCTGCTTGACTTCATTGGACTGAGCCATAATAAGAACAACCTAGTTAGTATGCCCATTGCCTGCATGTACTTCAGTCATGAACAAACATGTGTGCATGCGATGCATGCATACTAACTGCAGTCTGCAGGTACAGCGACTTCAGAAAGCATTCATACCCCTTGACTTATTCCACATTTTGTTGTGTTACAGCCTGAATTCAAAATCGATTAAATCATATGTTTTTTCTTCTGTCGCCCATCTACACATAATGAATATGTTAAAATGTTTTTGAAAATGAAATACAGAAATATCTCATTTACATAAGTATTCGCACCCCTGAGTCAATGCATGTTAGAATCAACTTTGGCAGCGATTACAGCTGTGAGTCTTTCTGGGTAAATCTGTAAGAGCTTTGCACATCTAGATTGTACAACATTTGCCCATTTATTATTTAAAAAATTCTTCAAGCTCGGTCAAATTGGTTGTTGATCATTGCTAGACAACCATTTAAGTCTTGCCATAGATTTTCAAGCTGATTTAAGTCAAAACTGTAACTCGACTACTCAGGAACATTCATTGACCGCTTGGTAAGAAACTCCAATGTAGATTTGTCCATGTGTTTTTCGGGTTATTGTCCTGCTGAAAGGTGAATTAACCTCCCAGTGTCTGGTGAAAAGCATACTAAACCAGGTTTTACTCAAGGATTTTGCCTGTGCTTAGCTCCATTCTGTTTATTTTTTTATCCTGAAAAAGCTCTGCAGTAACATGATAACATAACATGATACCCATAACATGATGCAGCCACCACAATGCTTGAAAAGCGTGGTACTCAGTAATGTGTTGTATTAGATTTGCCCCAAACACAACACTTTGTATTCAGGACAAAAAGGTCATTGCATTGCCACATATTTTGCAGTATTACTTTAGTGCCTTGTTGCAAACAGGAAGCATGTTTTGGAATATTTTTATTCTGTACAGGCTTCCTTCTTTTCACTCTGTCAATTAGGTTAGTATTGTGGTGCAGCTACAATGTTGTTGATCCATCCTCAGTTTTCTCCTATGACAGCCATTAAACTCTGTAATAGAGCGGTTTCCTTTCTCTCCGGCAACTGAGTTAGGAAGGATGCCTGTATCTTTGTAGTACCTGGGTGTATTGATACACCATCCAAAGTGTAATAAATTCACCATGCTCAAAAAAATAGTAAATGTCTCCTTTTTTAATTTTTTTTTACCCATCTACCAATGGGTGCCCTTCTTTGTGAGGCATTGGAAAACCTCCCTGATCTTTGTGGTTCAATCTGCGTTTGAAATTCACTGCTCAACTGAGGGACCTTACAGATAATTTTGTGTGTGGGGTACAGAGATGAAGTAGTCATTCAAAAATCATGTTAAACACATTTTTTTGAACAGAGAGTCCATACAACTTATTATGGGACTTGCTAAGCACATCTATACTCCTGAACTTATTTAGGCTTACCATAACAAATGGGTTGAATACTTATTGCCTCAAGACATTTCAGCTGTACATTTTTTTTATTAAATTGGTAACCATTTCGAAAAATATAATTCCACTTTGACATTGTGTGGTATTGTGCATAGGCCAGTGACCCCCAAAAAATCTAAACGTAATACAAAATGTGGGAAAGGTCAAAGGGTATGAATACTTTGTGAAGGCGGTGTATATGAACTGTTTAGCTCATGGGCCAGGTGATAGAAACGCCAACGTCAGTACCTGGGCTCTGAAGGTCGGCTGAACGATACTTTCCTGTGGATATTTTGTCTCACATTTCGAGCAACTGAAAGACAAATCGCACAGAAAACAGGTAGAGAAAGTTAAAAAGAAATGTTATGCAACATTTGGGCTAGGAAAGGCACATGTGCACGATTTTGCAGTTATTAGTTTCAGGCTGTATATAAGTTAACAATTAATTGTGTATTACAGCCTGATTTAATCAGACTAAGTTGGACTGTTACTCAGCTAGTTATGTCTCAAACTCTCCAACCACAGGCTGGTGGCTCGTTAAGGCGCTTACAGATGGGCAGCGAGGGTCTCATAGACTTCAATGGGAGTAGCGCAGCACGCGGAAAACGCAAGACGCACGGTCAGTGCTGTTCGCTGCAGTGAGCGGTGCTCATATATGAAATTAGCCGATGTCTTGAGCGGCGTTCATCTTGTAAACCAATCAAACCATGCTTTTAATGACAATATTCGAGCTGACAACAACCGGGACCGTTTGTCACTACACACGGTAGGCTGATTTCCTCGCGGTTCAATTGCCGTTTACCCGCGGCCCGTCTGTAAGCGCCTTAAGTTAAGTCAGCTGTACAACTTTTTCTTGTGACAACTTGTTCTGTACACTGAGTTCCATGTATTGCATAACGAGCTCCTTTTTTAAGATAGCCGTGTAGTCTACTGTAGGGTTTCTGTCTTTTCACAACGTTTTTTTTGTTGTCTCTCTTTACAGTTGTCTCTACTACCTCTACCACAGTGACAAAGTGTTGAGGCAGAGGACCATGTTATTCAAACCACTCTGAAGATAGTGTTTTAATCGCACTTTTTAAAACATGGACACACTGAAATCCTCCCGTGTTTATTTCGAACGCTAATAAATGTGATCATTATTGATCATTTTATATACAAGGGAAATAACTATCTTATTGCCAGACAGTGAGTGACAGTCTATTCCCATTCAACTCAATGGAAGTTCCAGTCACACCAATTCTGCCCTCTAACTCTACCCTGCCTACACCTTTCCCTCTGCACCCGGCCGTGGCCCCATCAGTCCAGCTTGGATTTACCATCCTCTACACTACTCTCTACGGAAGTCTCTTCTTGGTAGTCTACGTTCAGCTCTGGCTCCTCTTTCTCTACCGACACAAGCGCTGGAGCTACCAGAGTGGGTTTCTGTTCCTCTGTCTTCTCTGGGCGGCTCTTCGTACCACTCTGTTCTCTTTCTACTTCCATAATGCCCTGGAAGCCAATCATCTGGCCACAGTGTTTTATTGGCTCCTTTACTGCTTCCCTGTCTGTCTGCAGTTCTTCACCCTCAGTCTCATCAACCTCTACTTCACTCAGGTAAGACGCATATATTATATCTTAGATCACATGACATGCTTGCGGGACAAGTTTTTCTGAGTTATGATTTGTTATGAAAGCATTAGTCTTGACACTCGTGACAGATTTATAAATCGAGAAGCTGGCCGACACACGTTTTGGTTTTCAGGTTCTGAGACTTATCTAAGTATTTGTTAAAGACTAGTATGTGTTCACGTGAACTATCGTCTGGTTTCTATTCTCCTTTGTGTGTACAGGTATTACTCAAAGTGAGAGAGAAGTACAACCCTGACACTGAGCCCGGCAATGGACTGTGAGTTCCACTTCCCTAAAAAAATGACTTGCTGTTGTGTGTCTTTTTTTTTTTGTGGTTTTGAAGTAGCTTTATTTAAAACATTTGCATTGACACGTCTCGCTCTTCTCAGATGTTGGGCGCGGTGCTTCTACACCACCCTGAGTGGTGTGTTCCTGTGTGTCAACGTGGTGTGTGCTGCTCTCGGCTGGAACGGGGGCGGTGGAGGAGCAGGAACTAAAACATGGAGTCTGGTTCTGATACGAGTGCTGGTCAACGACCTGCTTTTCATCTTTGAGGCCGTCTGTCTAGCTGCACTACTGCTTCTGTTAACCCGACGCTCCCCATCCACCAGCCCTTACCTGCATAGCAAGGTGAGTCCTGACTGTAGCCCTTACCTGCATAGCAAGGTGAGTCCTGACTGTAGCCCTTACCTGCATAGCAAGCTGAGTCCTGACTGTAGATATCTACCTGCATAGTAAGGTGAGTCCAGACTGTAGATATCCACCAGCCCTTACCTGCACAGCAAGGTGAGTCCTGACTGTAGATATCCACCTGCATAGCAAGGTGAGTCCTGACTGTAGCCCTTACCTGCACAGCAAGGTGAGTCCTGACTGTAGCCCTTACCTGCACAGCAAGGTGAGTCCTGACTGTAGCCCTTACCTGCACAGTAAGGTGAGTCCTGACTGTAGCCCTTACCGGCACAGTAAGGTGAGTCCTGACTGTAGCCCTTACCTGCACAGTAAGGTGAGTCCTGACTGTAGCCCTTACCTGCACAGTAAGGTGAGTCCTGACTGTAGCCCTTACCTGCACAGTAAGGTGAGTCCTGACTGTAGCCCTTACCTGCACAGTAAGGTGAGTCCTGACTGTAGCCCTTACCTGCACAGTAAGGTGAGTCCTGACTGTAGCCCTTACCTGCACAGTAAGGTGAGTCCTGACTGTAGCCCTTACCTGCACAGTAAGGTGAGTCCTGACTGTAGCCCTTACCTGCACAGTAAGGTGAGTCCTGACTGTAGCCCTTACCTGCACAGTAAGGTGAGTCCTGACTGTAGCCCTTACCTGCACAGTAAGGTGAGTCCTGACTGTAGCCCTTACCTGCACAGTAAGGTGAGTCCTGACTGACTGCACAGTAAGGTGAGTCCTGACTGTAGCCCTTACCTGCACAGTAAGGTGAGTCCTGACAGACTGTAAGGTGAGATACCTGCACAGTAAGGTGAGTCCTGACTGTAGCCCTTACCTGCACAGTAAGGTGAGTCCTGACCAGCCCTTACCTGCACAGTAAGGTGAGTCCTGACTGTAGCCCTTACCTGCACAGTAAGGTGAGTCCTGACTGTAGCCCTTACCTGCACAGTAAGGTGAGTCCTGACTGTAGCCCTTACCTCACAGTAAGGTGAGTCCTGACTGTAGCCCTTAGCACAGTAAAGTCCTGACTGAGCCCTTACCTGCACAGTAAGGTGAGTCCTGACTGTAGCCCTTACCTGCACAGTAAGGTGAGTCCTGACTGTAGCCCACCTGCACAGTAAGGTGAGTCCTGACAGACTGCACAGTAGGTGAGTCCTGATAGCCCTTACCTGCACAGTAAGGTGAGTCCTGACTGTAGCCCTTACCTGCACAGTAAGGTGAGTCCTGACAGCCCTTACCTGCACAGTAAGGTGAGTCCTGACTGTAGATATCCACCTGCACAGTAAGGTGAGTCCTGACTGTAGATATCCACCTGCACAGTAAGGTGAGTCCTGACTGTAGATATCCACCTGCACAGTAAGGTGAGTCCAGACTGTAGATATCCACCTGCACAGTAAGGTGAGTCCAGACTGTAGATATCCACCTGCACAGTAAGGTGAGTCCAGACTGTAGTTAATCAGCTATTCCTTAAAAGCGAATTCAACGTAACAATTTTGTATTCTCAAGTCAGGGATGTGATTCTTCCCTAAAATAATTCATGCTTTTATGACATTCATTCTCCATTAACTGTAACTGACCTAGCTATTCCTAACCGTATCCCCAAGCTAATTGGGAGGAAATGTCTGGTGAATGAGAAATGGGACAACCTTGTAGTAGAATATCTAGTTCTAGTGATGGAGAAAGTTCTTATTGCTAAAAACATACCTGATAATATGCATGGTCTAATATGTTAAAATAATTTTACCAAAATGTTATTGGATTTATTTCTGGAGGTGGAAATGTTATTTTAAATGGTGTCAGTGTCATTTTATTTGAATTCATTTTGAAGTTGAATTGAATGAGTAGTTCCAATTGAATCAGTACTATGTGCAGATTGGTATGTATCTTCTTCCCCCAGGGAACAACAGTGTGCCAGACTGCAGTACTAGGAGCAGGTGTAATATTGCTCTTTGCTAGTCGAGCATGTTACAACCTGGCTGTTCTCATACTGTCCCAGAATCACAGAGTGGAGTCCTTTGACTTTGACTGGTACAATATCTCTGACCAGGTAAAGCCCTTTATTCATGTACACTGAACAAAAAATGTCAAGGCAACATGCAACCATTTCAAAGATTTTACTGAGTTACAGTTCATATATACAGTGGGGAGAACAAGTATTTGATACACTGACAATTTTGCAGGTTTTCCTACTTACAAAGCATATAGAGGTCTGTAATTTGATCATAGGTACACTTCAACTGTGAGACATGGAATCTAAAACAAAAATCCAGAAAATCACATTGTATGATTTAAATAATTAATTTGCATTTTATTGCATGACATAAGTATTTGATACATCAGAAAAGCTTAACTTAATATTTGGTACAGAAACCTTTGTATGATCTCTGTAATTGTAAATGTTTCCTGTAGTTCTTGACCAGGTTTGCACACACTGCAGCAGGGATTTTGTCCCACTCCTCCATACAGACCGTCTCCAGATCCTTCAGGTTTCGGGGCTGTCGCTGGGCAATATGGACTTTCAGCTCCCTCAAGATTTTCTATTGGGTTCAGGTCTGGAGACTGGCTAGGCCACTCCAGGACCTTGAGATTCTTCTTATGGAGCCACTACTTAGTTGCCATGGCTGTGTGTTTTGGGTCGTTGTCATGCTGGAAGACCCAGCCACGACCCATCTTCAATGCTCTTACTGAGGGAAGGTGGTTGTTGGCCAAGATCTTGCGATACATGGCCCCATCCATCCTCCCCTCAATACGGTGCAGTCGTCCTGTCCCCTTTGCAGAAAAGCATCCCCAAAGAATGAAGTTTCCACCTCCATGCTTCACGGTTGGGGGGATGGTGTTCTTGGGGTTGTACTCATCCTTCTTCCTCCAAATACGGCGAGTGGAGTTTAGACCAAAAAGCTCTATTTTGGTCTCATCAGACCACATGACTTTCTCCTCTGGATCATCCAGATGGTCATTGGCAAACTTCAGATGGGCCTGGACATAAACTGACTGGAGCAGGGGGACCTTGCGTGCGCTGCAGGATTTTTATCCATGACTGCGTAGTGTGTTACTAATGGTTTTCCAGCTCTCTTCAGGTCATTGACCAGGTCCTGCCATGTGATTTTGGGCTGATCCCTCACCTTCCTCATGATCATTGATGCCCCACGAGGTGAGATCTTGCATGGAGCCCCAGACCGAGGGTGATTGACCATCATCTTGAACTTCTTCCATTTTCTAATAGTTGCGCCAACAGTTGTTGCCTTCTCACCAAGCTGCTTGCCTATTGTCCTGTAGCCCATCCCAGCTTTGTGCAGGTCTACAATTTTATCCCTGATGTCCTTACACAGCTCTCTGGTCTTGGCCATTGTGGAGAGGTTGGAGTCTGTTTGATTGAGTGTGTGGACAGGTGTGTTTTATACAGGTAACGAGTTCAAACAGGTGCAGTTAATACAGGTAATGAGTGGAGAACAGGAGGGCTTCTTAAAGAAAAACTAACAGGTCTGTGAGAGCCGGAATTCTTACTGGTTGGTAGGTGATCAAATACTTATGTCATGCAATAAAATGCAAATTAATTACTTAAAAATCATACAATGTGATTTTCTGGATTTTTGTTTTAGATTCTGTGTCTCACAGTTGAAGTGTACCTATGATAAAAATGACAGTTGTTGTGACACATCTGCACATTTTTAGAGTTTCCTTTTATTGTCCCCACACCTGTGTAATGAACGAGCTGTTTAATCGGCTTATTGAAATGCTCACTGACATGGACGGAAACACATTTGTGCACAACATTTGAGAGAAATAATATGTTTGTGCGTCTGGAAAATGATTTCAGCTCATGAAACATGGGACCAACACTACATGTAGAGTTTTATTTTTGTTCAGTATAGTTAACGAGATGTGAGTTCGTTAAATTGATTCAGCGACATTGGCAAGATGTTACTGGGAAATCTGTCTGTCTAAGGGGATCTATTTGAGAAAGAATCTCTAATGTTGATACATTATCAGTAGTGATGTCGCTGCGTCGTCGTCCGTAGCGATGTCGATGCGTCGTCTGTAGTTATTGGGGATGCAAGCTGATTTTTTTTTAGATCAGTGACTCTGTGGAGTCCGTCTGCAATGTAGTCTCAACCTCAAACATGTACAATAACACAGTGCTTGTCTTTCCTCAGGCTGACCTGCGTAGTGAACTGGGAGACCGGGGTTACTTGGCGTTCGGTGTAATTCTCTTCATATGGGAGCTGCTTCCCACCAGCCTCCTCATCCTCATCTTCAGAGTTCGCCAACCGCCTCAAGAAGATGTTAGTTTCTGTTCTCTTTCTCTCCTGACCAGCCCTCTAGGGTCGCTCTCCCTATGTTTCACTTCACCTATGTTTGGTTTCCATTTGTGGATTTGTATGTGTAGTCCCATTCTGACGTGTTTCTTTCTTCTGTCGCAGGGCTGTAGTATGCCCAACAGCAACAGAGTACCGCGGCCGTACTTCTTTGATGACCCAGCAGGGGAAGACGCTGACTCGGGTGTTCCTTGGGTCAACAGCTCACATCCACACCAAAGGTAATAAACTGTTGAACATTACCCGGGTTGGGGCAAAGCCATGTGAAAATTGGAATTTCAGTCTACTTTCTGAATTCAAAATGGTATTTATTGGCCCTAACCTTAGACTTTTACCTAATTGTGTAATAATCAATTCACCTGTATGGTTATTTACAACAACAAATGATTTACTGTTCACACTGTTGTCTCCTTTTCACCAGCTGGTATGGATCCATCAAGGAGACGACACCTCTCGTCTTCGCCAGTAACCCTCTGGACCAGAACCAACACCACTCCTTTTACTCTACACCACAGAACTAACTGATGCTCTGTCCCAAATGGCACCCTAATTCCCTTTTTATAGTGCACTACTTTTAACCAGGGACCATAGGGCTCTAGTCAAATGTAGTGCACTATGTAGGTTAGAGGATGCCATTTGGGATGCGCCTTGATCCTGTCTGTCTGCAGTGAAATGCTGAAGCGCTCCATCTCAGGTTGCTAAAAAGGCGCTGCGCGGTCGATCCGACATCTACTTTGGTCATGCAGCATTTACAGTGAGTCGGCACGTCCGTACTTCGCCGAGCTGTTGTCAAGGAAGTGAATTTATGTTTTTATACAGAACCTCCCGCCCTCGCCTACCGCCAACCAATCATGTCAATGCGGAGCGATGTGGAACCCTCCGCATTGTTACAACATTTGGGGAGGCGCACGGCGATTGTGGTACGGAGCTCAGTTTGGCCTCTGGAGGCTCTGCAATTGTCACACCCTCCCATGCGGCGCGTCAAACTACATTTTCAAATCGAGCATAAATTGGCTTTGATTGCTTCCAGCTGCAGACAGCAATACCTCCATTCCAATTGACTGGTGTTTTTGCACACAAAAAAAACACCTCATCACTAAATAGAGTAACTATGCACCTTTTTTTTTAAATGTATTGATCAATTGATGACCGATTATCTCCAACGGAGCCTCGCTTTTTTTTTGTGGGGTTTTTTATTCCTGTGATTGGTCGCAATGTGTCCTGTGTATTAGATTTGATTGCAGTCTCTGTGCTATTTCATGTCAACTCCTTCTCTGACATGGCATTGACTGACGTGGTAAGAGGACAAACACTGACACTCAGGCTATATTCATTCCATTATAGAAAGTTTATTTTCAACTTTTCTGACAGGACTAAATGTCATTATTTTGTAAAGGTATAGTTTCCTACTTGCCGTCTAGCTTAAAGGCACTGTAAAATTGGCATGACCACTTTCATAAGTAATGCAGACAACAGATTAGTTTTGTCATTTTATATGTGATTGTACATTGAAGTAAACTAACTTATTTAATCAGATATCACCTGTCGTTTTAGCAGTTATGGACCAAATACCTCTTCCTTCTCACCAGCATCCATTTTATAAGGGAATTTTCTAGGTGCTTCATAGCTAAACAGAATATACTCAGATTGTGTAAATGTGTGATTACACTGAACAAAAAAGCACAACATGTAAAGAATTCTCGTGTTTTTATGAGCTGAAATAAAAGATCCCAGAAATGTTCCATACGAATGAAAAGCTTTCTCTAATTTTGTGCAGTGAGCATTTATTTTTGCCAAGATAATCCAGCCACCTGACAGATGTGGCATATCAAGAAGCTGCTTAAACAGCATGATCATTACACAGGTGCACCTTGTGCTGGTGGACAATCAAGGGCCACTCTAAAATGTGCCGTTTTGTCACAACACAATGCCACAGATGTCTCAGTTTGAGGGAGCATGGAATAAAATTTGATTAAAATTGGCATGCTGAGTTGAATGTCCACCAGAACTGTCAATGTTTATTTCTCTACCATAAATTGCCTCATGTTATTTTTATGGCTGCACTCATGCCCAGTTGTGTGAAATCCATAGATTAGGACATTTAATTTATTTCTATTGACTCATTGTTGCGTTAATATTTTTGTTCAATATGTGTCAACACAAGGGAACAAAAAAATCATTCTAGGTTGGTGCTCTTTTCCTCAGTTTAGGGCTGGATTCAATCGACATCGCCTTAAAGGTCATTTCCTAGAGCCGACATGTGCAGCATTGACCGTGAATGCAGTCTCTGGGACTCCGGGAACATTACCTTTAATTGTCAATAGTGCTATAGAGCAAATTGTCAATGCCATGGATTGATTGAAAAGCCCCTACACTACCACTATAGTAAATGTGAAAAAACGAAGAGGGAACACACAGGCGATAGGTTTTCCACCAGCTGAGATGAATTTTCAGCTCCTGATAGTGAACCCAGCCATGAATATTCGGCTCCTGATAGTGAACCCGTTGATGTAGTACATCCCAACAAAGACATGACGTGAGCTCTGACAACAGCAACATTTCATTGGTTTATTCTGCAGTATGTACAGATCATAGTAAAACTTTACACTATGTACAGGTTAAATCAACCCACTTTCCTATTAAGTTAGAATAACCCCGCCCGCAGCAAAATCTTGAGAAATCAGAAATTACAAAAACAGAAAGTATAATCTCATCACTCAGGACGCTATGGCTACACCCTATTCCCTAGATAGTGCACTACTTTCAACCAGAGACCTATGCACTACATAGGGAATAGGGGGCCCATTTCAGACATTGCTTTAACTCAAAAAGGGTCAGGCCTCCATGTAACACAGTCTGACAAGCAGGACAATAAGGGGGATACATTTTACAGAGACGAAGAAAAAGCAACCTCTCACAGTTGGATTGACTCCACGGTAGAAGGAGAAGTAGCAGTGACCTGAGATTTAAAACACTTGTCCACTTTGCTGTCACTGACCAAGAAATCAGCTCTCAGGCCAGGTCTGTATTTGAAGAATTCCGGTCTCAGGTCAGGTCTGTATTTGAAGAATTCCGGTCTCAGGTCAGGTCTGTATTTGAAGAATTCCGGTCTCCGGTCAGGTCTGTATTTGAAGAATTCCGGTCTCCGGTCAGGTCTGTATTTGAAGAATTCCGGTCTCCGGTCAGGTCTGTATTTGAAGAATTCCGGTCTCCGGTCAGGTCTGTATTTGAAGAATTCCGGTCTCCGGTCAGGTCTGTATTTGAAGAATTCCGGTCTCCGGTCAGGTCTGTATTTGAAGAAGTCCGGTCTCCGGTCAGGTCTGTATTTGAAGAATTCCGGTCTCCGGTCAGGTCTGTATTTGAAGAATTCCGGTCTCCGGTCAGGTCTGTATTTGAAGAATTCCGGTCTCCGGTCAGGTCTGTATTTGAAGAATTCCGGTCTCCGGTCAGGTCTGTATTTGAAGAATTCCGGTCTCCGGTCAGGTCTGTATTTGAAGAATTCCGGTCTCCGGTCAGGTCTGTATTTGAAGAATTCCGGTCTCCGGTCAGGTCTGTATTTGAAGAATTCCGGTCTCCGGTCAGGTCTGTATTTGAAGAATTCCGGTCTCCGGTCAGGTCTGTATTTGAAGAATTCCGGTCTCCGGTCAGGTCTGTATTTGAAGAATTCCGGTCTCCGGTCAGGTCTGTATTTGAAGAATTCCGGTCTCCGGTCAGGTCTGTATTTGAAGAATTCCGGTCTCCGGTCAGGTCTGTATTTGAAGAATTCCGGTCTCCGGTCAGGTCTCTATTTGAAGAAGTCCGGTCTCCGGTCAGGTCTGTATTTGAAGAAGTTCGGTCTCCGGTCAGGTCTGTATTTGAAGAAGTTCGGTCTCCGGTCAGGTCTCTATTTGAAGAAGTTCGGTCTGTGTGTTTGAATATCACTCCTCAGTATTGGGTGAAGAGTGGTGAAACAAAACACCTGCATATGGATCATAAGATGTCAGGCAGTTGAAAAATAAAATAATCTTGCTTTTAATATGTTCCAACAACAAAACGGTTGTTCCTTCTTCCTCTCTCTTGGCTGTCTGAGTTTAAACAGCACAAAACGCAGAGCCAGGAGGGGAAAAAGAGAAAAATAAAATACATCTCTTATTATTGATTGGTAATCAATAATGTATTGATTGATAAGTCAGTTCCCAGAATGCATCAGTAGGCATGTATCAGTGGTCAGGAGGAGGGGGTGTGGTCTCGAGTTTGCGGAGACGACGGCGCCTCAGCTCTGAAGGGTTGGGCTCTCCGTCTTCGCCGACTTCCTCTCCATCTCCTTCCTCTTCATCCCGCTTGTCTTCACTGTTGTCCAACGTGGTAGAGTCTGGCTGGGAGAAACCTGTGGCCCCGTTCACAGCTTCAGGTTCAGCGGCTGGAGAGTCAGAGACAGAGGAGCGAAACAAAAGTGAGAAAATGTGTCTACAGTGTAAAACATACCGCTTCAAAATCCCACTAACAGCTAGTCCGGATATCAGTCAGTCAATAGGAGGACTTACCTGTACAGCTCTGAGAGTCACTCTCCTGGTTCTCCTGGGTTTCTGCACTAGTGGAGGGAGGAGATGATCCGCTGGCCTCTCCAGCAGCGCTGCTGGTTTCTGACTGAGGAGGACTGAGGAGCAAAGGAGTAGCATGATAATCACAGGCTAAACAATAAATGGAAATGTTGACCCGCGTAAAAATGAAAACAAGGCATCATTACGTGAGCGTGGCGACGGTAGTGAGGTAGTGGTGGATGTTGAGCATGGCAGCGTCCAGTAGAGTGTGGATGTTGTGGAGACACTGCAGTCTGGCCTCCAGGCCTCTACGGCCCTCCTGCTCCAGCTCCCTCAGCTCAGCCTCTGACATGGTGGACAGGGCCGGGGGAGGAGGGGGCATGGATGACACTGGGACAGAACACACAGCGTAACAAGGTTATTCAAGATACCAGCCTTAATACAGATTTGTGAACATCTTAGCCCTCCCTCGGCAACAGCCCTCCCTCGGCAACAGGGTAGATAAGAACAAAACTGTTGATAGAAATGTTGAAAATGGTGGCCCATCTACAATACTATTTTCATGATGGAGGCTTCCTTTATAAGTGAAGGAGTAAGTAGGAATGAATCCAGATCTTACCAAACGGTGGAGGTGGTGGCATAGTCAGCCACGGAGCTGAGGGGAACGGTGGGGGTGGGAAGGAGGGGAAGGGGAACCCAGGCATTGGGCCTCCTGGAGCAGGAGCAGCACCGACTGTACTGGCCCCTGTGGAATGACTGGTACCTGATTCACACAAGGAGAAATTATGACTTCAATCTTCACAGAATGTTAGGACAGACACTTTAGGGCTGGTCTTCCAGACCCAGAGGAAGTCTAGTCCTGGACCAAAAAGCTCAATTGAGAATCTGTATTGAATGGGCCATTTCGTCATCTAGGTCAGAGAAACCTCTAATTGACTAGAATGTGAAGATTGGTCTGCGTCTACCCTCCCATTCAGAAAAGATAAGACTGACAATTTGACAGATGCCTTAGTACCAGAGAGTAGAAATGAGACTCACCAGCGCCCTGAGTCTGAGCCGCCTCTGTGGCCCCAGGGGCGTCTGTGGCCCCTGGGGCACCGGGAGCACCAGCAGGGGGGGCCGCTCCAGGGAAGGGGCCCCAGAAAGGAAACAGCCCTGGGGGGAAGTGGGGCATCATTCCAGGGCCAACTAGATGAGACAAGGGGACAAGAGGACGCATGTCAGTTAGCCGCTGAGAGTCAACCCAGTTTACAGCTCGTAACTTCATGAAACTATTAGTGGGTTTCTATCAGATATCTAGTAACTTCATGAAACTATTAGTGGGTTTCTATCAGATATCTAGTAACTTCATGAAACTATTAGTGGGTTTCTATCAGATATCTAGTAACTTCATGAAACTATTAGTGGGTTTCTATCAGAAATCTACTAACTTCATGAAACTAAACTCAGAAGAAAAAAATAAGAAACGTGCCTTTTTTTAAGACCATGTCTTTCAAAGATAATTCATAAAAATCCAAATAACTTCACAGATCTTCATTGTAAAGGGTTTAAACACTGTTTCCCATGCTTGTTCAATGAACCATAAACAATTAATGAACATGCACCTGTGGAACGGTCGTTAAGACACGAACAGCTTACAGACGGTAGGCGATTAAGGTCACAGTTTTGAAAACTTAGGACACTAAAGAGGCCTTTCTACTGACTCTGAAAAACACCAAAAGAAAGATGCCCAGGGTCCCTGCTCATCTGCGTGAACGTTCCTTAGGCATGGACATGTAGGCCTGTTGCAAGGCAGGTCCTCACCAAACATCACCGGCAACAAAGTGCTCTTTACTGACGAGTCGTGGTTTTGTCTCACCAGGGGTGGTGGTCGGATTCGCGTTTATCGGCAAAGGAATGAGCTTTACACCGAGGCCTGTACTCTGGAGCGGGATTGATTTGGAGGGTCCGTCATGGTCGGGGCGGTGTGTCACAGCATTAGCGGACTGAGCTTGTCGTCATTGCAGGCAATCTTTTAATACCCCTTTTTCGTGTTATCCAATTGTTGTAGTAGCTACTATCTTGTCTCATCGCTACAACTCCCGTACGGGCTCGGGAGAGACGAAGGTTGAAAGACATCCTCCTCCCCCATGTGGTACCCTTCCTGACATGACGCTCCAGCATGACAATGCCACCAGCCATACTGCTCATTCTCTGCGTGATTTCCAGCTAGACAGGGCGGCAGGGTAGCCTAGTGGTTAGAGCGTAGGGGTGGCAGGGTAGCCTAGTGGTTAGAGTGTAGAGACAGCAGGGTAGCATAGTGGTTAGAATGTAGAGGCAGTAGGGTAGCCTAGTGGTTAGAGCGTTGGACTAGTAACCGGAAGGTTACTGAGCTGACAAGGTACAAATCTGTGGTTCTGCCCCTGAACAGGCAGTTAACCCACTGTTCCTAGGCCGTCATTGAAAATAAGAATTTGTTCTTAACTGACTTGCCTGGTTAAATAAAGGTTAAAAAAAAAAGGCCAGCGAAGAGCCCGGATCTCACACCCATTGAGCACATCTGGGACCTGTTGGACGGAGGGTGAGGACTAGGGCCGTTCCCCCCAGAAATGTCTGGGAACTTGCAGGTGCCTTGGTGGAAGAGTGGGGTAATATCTCACAGCAAGAACTGGAAAATCTGGTGCACTGCAGTACTTAATGCAGCTGGTGGCCACACCAGATACCAACTGTTACTTTTGATTTTGACCCCTCCCCCCTTTGTTCAGGGACACATTATTCAATTTCTGTTCGTCTGTGGAACTTGTTCAGTTAATGTCTCAGTTGTTGAATCTTGTTACGTTCATACAAATATTAAGTTTGCCGAAAATAAACGCAGTTGACAGTGAGAGGACGTTTCATTTTTTGCTGAGTTTATTACTATATCAGATATATAGTAACTTCATGAAACGACTACAAGGTTACTATCAGATATCTAAATATTTAACCTGTTCCAGTTTAACAGATGGAGCCATTGCGATATTTGACGTTAGACAATGGACGTGTTGCTCTGTGTGGTGCTACCCACCGTTCCCAGGTGGACCAGGGACAGGGGCGTTGGCAGGTGCTGCCGGGGCAGGAGGCTGGGCAGGCGCTGGGGTGGGAGGCTGGTTGGGGTTAGAGGCCCGGAGGACATCCATACGACATGTAGGACACGTCTGTTGTCTCTGGAACCAGGAGCGAAGGCAACTGGGACACAAAATGAAGGAAAAGGTTAGTTAGTGACATAAAAATCAGAAAACCAACAGGACCAGCAAAAACACTAAATGGGACACAAATATCAAAAATATTATCTTATTTTCTACTTTCTGATACCGTTCTGTCTAAAACAGGAATAGTATAGTAGTATCCATAAAATACCTAGAGTGAAAGATATGGTTGCAGGGAAGTTTCTTGGCTCCAGTCACCATCTCTTCACGACAGATGATACATACGTTGTCTGAAGCCAGCAGATCTTCAGGAGTGGCATCTGGGTAACTGCAGAGATACACATCCAGTTCATTGACCATGGACTAAGGATGTTTAGTCAATGTTTTTCATCCTAAAATGCTGAAAATGGTAAGAGGAACGATTTTCTCTTCTCCTCTTCTTCCCGTTGTGGATACCCCAAAATAACAAACAAAACAGATGAATTGCACACTCACAGTGTATTCATGTTGCGGATGGCTCGCCGGGACATTATGGCATCTGTTACTGCTTTCTTGAACTGCCTAAAGAACAGAGGACAGAATCCAGAAATTCCGGTGTTCTAATGGTTACATCTGCCTCGTATAACAACAAAAAAACGATAAGACAATCTGTTGTCCAGGTAACATACGGAGTCGTCAGAGAGCCCTGGCTTCCAGGTCTAAGAATTTTAGAACGGTATCTTTTAATCTAGGGTTTAGAGTAGCGGTGTTGCTCACCTCATAGCCAGGTACATGGGCCGGATGGCGAATAGGGGGAAGGTGTGCACCTTTATCATGATGGTCATGAACGCCATGTACAGGAGGACCTTGATGAAACCTGGGAGGAAAGAGTGGAGAGATTTTTTACTGAAGTGGAATGTTACACATACATATATATGACCAGTTTCCTGGACACAAAACAAACCTAGTCTTGGACAAAAACATGCTCAATGAACATGATTTTCATTCTAAGAAATGCAGCTTAATGTGAATTAACGAAGCTCAATGTGGACCCAAGAAACTGCACCTTTAAAGTTGCATAGCAAGTGTAGAGCATCTTTAGCAATATAGGTATCATACCAGTGTAGAGCATCTTTAGCAATACAGGTATCATACCAGTGAAGAGCATCTTTAGCAATACAGGTATCATACCAGTGAAGAGCATCTTTAGCAATACAGGTATCATACCAGTGAAGAGCTCGGTGTAGAGAGTATATTTAGTGATACAGGTATCATACCAGTGAAGAGCTCGGTGTAGAGAGTATATTTAGTGATACAGGTATCATACCAGTGAAGAGCTCGGTGTAGAGAGTATATTTAGTGATACAGGTATCATACCAGTGAAGAGCTCGGTGTAGAGAGTATATTTAGTGATACAGGTATCATACCAGTGAAGAGCTCGGTGTATAGAGTATATTTAGTGATACAGGTATCATACCAGTGAAGAGCTCGGTGTAGAGAGTATATTTAGTGATACAGGTATCATACCAGTGAAGAGCTCGGTGTAGAGAGTATATTTAGTGATACAGGTATCATACCAGTGAAGAGCTCGGTGTAGAGAGTATATTTAGTGATACAGGTATCATACCAGTGAAGAGCTCGGTGTAGAGAGTATATTTAGTGATACAGGTATCATACCAGTGAAGAGCTCGGTGTAGAGAGTATATTTAGTGATACAGGTATCATACCAGTGAAGAGCTCGGTGTATAGAGTATATTTAGTGATACAGGTATCATACCAGTGAAGAGCTCGGTGTAGAGAGTATATTTAGTGATACAGGTATCATACCAGTGAAGAGCTCGGTGTAGAGAGTATATTTAGTGATAACAGGTATCATACCAGTGTAGAGTATATTTAGTGATACAGGTATCATACCAGTGAAGAGCTCGGTGTAGAGAGTATATTTAGTGATACAGGTATCATACCAGTGAAGAGCTCGGTGTAGAGCATGTAGACTGCTTTGTTGTCCCAGGGGTTGTCACTCTGGAGGTGAACAGTGTGGAGGGTGTACTTGATGAAGGTGGTGAGCACCATTGTCATCAGGATGGCATACTAAACAACAACAGTGTTATTATTCTGAGAAGTGTGCGGAAGTATAACCAACTGCTTTGATTCATCAAGACAATGAAAACTACTACTAATATATATATATATATATAGCAGGCATATAGGAGTAAAGTGTCACATGACAGATTCAGAAAATGACAATTTATAGTATAACAAACCTCAAATCCAAAGACTAGTTGGACAGAGGCCCCTCGGGTGATGATACTGTGACAGGCATGGTTAACAAACAGGAAGTCCAGGATTCCCAGCAACACCATGAGAGCTGTGTGAGAGAGACACAATGATTTAGATCATCTGTCCATTCCTCCCAGTCATTTTGACAGAACACACTAGTACAGGCCGAGACATTCTTGCCCCAGATATGCCAGTTGCGTTATCAAGCAATGTCGTATATTTGCATATGGCTTTATTTTAAGAAACACACTTGGTACTAAAAACACCAGTTTCACATGGCTGTGACTAAATCACTAACACTCCAATAAGTAGTAACAATTACAGTACTGAGATACACTGTAGGGTCTATTAAAAGACAGTATAACCCATACTGTACTGTAAACCACTGAAGGGCCCATTAAAAAGATACTGAATATCACTGGATGGGCCTTTAACACCTTGAAGAGATATAACCCATACTCACAGAACACCCTGAAGTGGAAGACCCAGGATATATTAGGACTTCTCTCCATCTGAGTGAGAAGGTGGGAAAATACCATCAGAACAGACCGACAGGTGCTTTCCTTTCACATTCATTGTCACTTTATAGACAGTAAACATCTTTCTTGTAAAGTAACAAAAATGTCTTAACCATGTGAAATATCTATACAAATGTGTTTAAGATGTAACAGCCTCTCACAAAGTCCACCCTGTCCTCAGCCAGCCAGTGGAAGCACTTGATGAAGAGCAGCAGGGTGAAGAGGCCTACGAAGCGGGGAGAGAAGTCATCCCGGAACACGGTAAAGGCCAGACACGTCTCTGTGACAGCATACCAGGATCGCTCTATCAGATGCTGAAGGAAGAGGAAGTTGAATTTTAGTGATAACCTTTTTACACTATCGTACTGACCCAACCTGTACTGGCTTTGACATTTTGTTTTCAGATTTTCCTTTCCAGCGTCAGTCTAACAAATATGGTGGATGTGTAACCAAGACAACACAGCTCAGGAATGAGTAGAGGGTATGATGGTTGCCTAAGCAACAACAGCATTACATTACATAGAAGTCCAGTTCCACTTATTGAGAAATACAGATCTGGTAATCTAATAAACCAAGCAGGAGTAAACAAACGCTGAAAAATCATTTAAATACCTCCATCTCCGCAGCTCTCAGCTGTCCGAAGAAGATTTTACGCATGAACTTTCCCAACAGGAACACCAACACAAACGCCTGGATGTACAACACCTGACACAAAGAGGAGAGGGAGGGAAAGCCACGTTACAGACCATACATCTGATAAACATATCAAACAGGGGAATGTAGAGAACTAGTGTGTACTCACTGCCATACTGGGGCTACTCTTAGTGAGGTAGACCACAGTGGGGTAGAACTGGTGTTTGAGAAAGTAGGCATGGGCAATCACAGCGCCAGTCAGAGCCAGACTGGTGGCAGTCACCAGGCCTGCACGCACCATGGTGTAGGCAGTATCTACAGCTGTGTGGTAGGACGACAATCAGAATGTAGAGCAGGTTAGGATATTGTCATTTCATAATCCTGGCTGTTGGATAATCCAATTGCTTCCTTATAGCTCACTAGATAGCTAACAAGTAACAGTCACTGAATAAATACATGTATGTTGACAGCTGCCTAGGGGCCAAGTGTAAACAGAGCAATGTTTCAACTGTACAAAAATATAAAAAACGTAACATGCTACAATTTCGAAGATTTTACAAAGTTAGTTCATACAAGGAAATAAGTCAATTGAAACAATTTTCAGCTTCCATGAATTGTGTACAGATCCTTGTGACATGGGGCTGTGCATTATCCTGAAACATGAGGTGATGGTGGCAGATGAATGGCACAACAATGGGCCATAAGATCTCGTCACGGTATATCTGTGCATTTCAAATTGCCATCGATAAACTGCAATTGTGTTCGCTTTCCGTAGCTTATGCCTGCCCATACCATAACCCCACCGCCACCATGGGCCACTCAGTTCACAACGTTGATATCCGCAAACCGCTCACCCACACAATACACGTGGTCTGCTGTTGAGAGGTCGGTTGGATGTACTGCCAAATTCTCTAAAACAACATTGGAGGAGGCTTATGGTAGAGAAATGAACATTAAATTCTCTGACAACAGCTCTGGTGGACATTCCTGCAGTCATCATGACAATTGTACGCTCCTTCAACTTGAGACATCTGTGGCAATTTGTTGTGTGACAAAACTGCACATTTTAGAGTGGCCTTTTATTGTCCCCAGCAAAATCAAATCAAACTTTGTCACGTGGGCCGAATACAACAATTGTAGACCTCACAGTGAAATGCTTATTTACAAGCCCTTAACCAACCGTGCAGTTCAAGAGTAAAACGTTAATTTACCAAATATACGAATGTACAAAATTATAAAAAGTAACAATAAAATAAAGAGGTTATATACAGGGGGTACTGGTACTGAGTCAGTGTTCAGGGGGTACAGGTCAGTTGAGGTCATTTGTACATGTAGGTAGGGGTGAAGTGACTATGCATAGATAATAAACAGCGAGTAGCAGTAGAGTACTCAGCTTCTTGATATGCCACATCTGTCAGGTGGATATATTATCTTGGCATAGGAGAAATCCTCACGAACAGGGATGTAAACAAATTTGCGCAGAATTTCATAGAAATAAGCTTTTTGTGTGTATGACACATTTCTGGGATCTTTCATTTTTGCTCATGAAACATGGGATCAACACTATACATGTTGCGTTTACATTTTTTGTTAAGTCTAGATTGACATCTTCACTCAATTTAATCAAACCTTAATTTCGTTCAAACTAAAACTGCATTGTTGATATGCCATATTTAAATCTACCAAGCTAGGTAGATGTATCGGATGACAAGTTAAATAACAAGATAGCTAACAAGACAGCCAATACATGGCTAGTTAACAATGCAATGTTATAGCTGAGGGGGTGTGTTAGCTAATCTGGGTTGGAAGGGACAGCTAGTTTGGCTGCTCTTACTCTGCATAGCCAGCTATTCTGGTAGTTAGCTGTACAGTAATGTTACTGCAGTGCGAAACTAATATGGACAGCTAGCTAGCTAGCTAACGTTAGCTACTCACGGACTCGATGTCGTTTTTGTCACGGAATTCAACTTGTTGATCTTGTTCCAACGCTTTGATTTGGGGCGTTCACTATGATTACAAGATGTATCAAGTCCCTCAACTATATTACGACCAATTACTTTTCCCTTCTTCAAGCATTTCGCATGTCTCTTTTAACTAACATTTATATACCCCAAGTCGCAAAGACGCCTGAGTCTCCGATACGTGTTTATCTTTGGCTTGCTCCTCCGAGTGGCCACCTCACTTCCGGGGAGAGATTGAAATGAAGTGTGCAGAGAACAAACCCCTTTTCACATTATTTAAAGATCAATATTTCAATTATTTTGAAATGATCAGTAAATGTAAAAAATTTAAAAAAAATAAAAAAAAGCAATACTCACCAGAAAAGTATTTAACAAATTGAAAATGAATCTTGATAAGTAAATACTCCCTCCCTGTCTGTTGGGTTAATGCACTCGTTTGTATATTTGTTTTTTTTTTGTATTTGTTGTGTTCATAATAAAAAAATAAGAGATTGAAGTGTATATGCGCTCGATGGAAACCGTTTGTTGGCTGTTAAACGAAGAAAAGCAATTAGATAACAAGCTGACGTTGCATTCCAATAGAAACGGTGACTCTCGCTTTACAGAATTCCCGTCGGTGTTGTAGTTAACTACGGTTAGTTAGACTGTTATCAATGGGAGTGCATGGGTTTTCACACCAGCGTACCCCGGTTTATTTTTTGGGCATTGGATTTGTACCTTGGTGACAGTTAAGACCATATTTTAGTAGATATACGGTAACTCAACGCGGACCAATAGATGAACAGGGATATATATTTTACCAATGGTGGTCTGGCAAGTTGATTTCCTACCACGTACTAGCGCCAATCAAATGATGGGTTTTATTAACCGTAATGACTGTAGTGCCTCAGCATCGCAACTAAAGTACCCACCAATGCTTGTTTTTCAATATAAGTTGTCGTGACAACAGACAAGTATTCACAAAAAAAGGGTTAAAAAATAATATAAAATCAGGTGAATAAACATGTAGTCACTGTTACCCATTTCCGGTTAACTTTGGGCTAATGAAGTTGATTGTCATATCAGAATAATTCCACAAACTGTACCCTACACAGAAACTTACCCCCACAAGATAAAAAAATAAAAATATGTAAAGATAGTTCATGAATACAGAAAAACAAATCTGTCACTTGAACATATACTGTATGTACAGAGAACCAACCCAGCATCATTGACAACTTTATTGAGTTCTCCTCTGAGAAGTGTGATGTTTCTAGCTTGACACCTGTTCAAAACATTCAGTAATGAACTCATATCATAGTTATCAGTTAGACATACTTTATTTAAAATGGCAGTAACTCAAGTTTTTCTAGTGATAGAAACTATAAAATGGAAACATTGAGATCTGAGTCTTAATAGTAAACATAATGATATCTATACCTTAGATGTAAAATATCTGGCATTAGAAAACATGGCAAGAAAAAAAAAAGAGTTTGCAAAGTAAAATTACAAGTAGTTTGACTGTGGTAAATTTGTAGTAGTGATATACATTTCATTATTATTATTTTTTAACAAAAAAAATAAAAATACAGAAAGAAAATTATTCAAACATTTTATGCAAAATCCTTAAAAAAAAAAAAACATTTAAAATATAAAGTAAGGTACATGCTTTCCAGTCCTACTACTCTCAATAGAATAAGCACATGGTTGGTAGTGGATGACTCAGAGCAGTACTTTGTCCATTATTTTGTGCCGCTACTCTACTTTAATCTTCTGCTTGTAGCCTCCATTTTCCTTTCTTTTAATTCTGCTGCTCTGGGTTCAACATCCCTTCTGCAGCCAGATACTGTAAACAGTTCAGCCTTTTATCATCTGCTGCTCTGGGTTCAACATCCCTTCTGCAGCCAGATACTGTAAACAGTTCAGCCTTTTATCATCTGCTGCTCTGGGTTCAACATCCCTTCTGCAGCCAGATACTGTAAACAGTTCAGCCTTTTATCATCTGCTGCTCTGGGTTCAACATCCCTTCTGCAGCCAGATACTGTAAACAGTTCAGCCTTTTATCATCTGCTGCTCTGGGTTCAACATCCCTTCTGCAGCCAGATACTGTAAACAGTTCAGCCTTTTATCATCTCCTTTTACACATTAAAACATCAAAAATAAAAATAAACAATGTTTAAAAAAACAAAAAATGTGTAAAAGAACCTCCCAGCCTGGCTGGTCTGGTCTTGGGGGAGGGGGGGCACCAATAAGACACTGAAGAGATGGGGTTGAGAGTCTGGTCTGGGGGTAACCATTAGGACACTGAAGAGATGGGGTTGAGAGTCTGGCGGGGGGCACCTTTAAGACACTGAAGAGATGGGGTTGAGAGTCTGGTCTGGGGCACCATTAAGACACTGAAGAGATGGGGTTGAGAGTCTGGTCTGGGGTAACCATTAGGACACTGAAGAGATGGGGTTGAGAGTCTGGTCTGGGGGTAACCATTAGGACACTGAAGAGATGGGGTTCAGAGTCTGGTCTGGGGGGCACCTTTAAGACACTGAAGAGATGGGGTTGAGAGTCTGGTCTGGGGCACCATTAAGACACTGAAGAGATGGGGTTGAGAGTCTGGTCTGGGGCACCATTAAGACACTGAAGAGATGGGGTTGAGAGTCTGGTCTGGGGCACCATTAAGACACTGAAGAGATGGGGTTGAGAGTCTGGCGGGGGCACCATTAAGACACTGAAGAGATGGGGTTGAGAGTCTGGTCTGGGGGGCACCAATAAGACACTGAAGAGATGGGGTTGAGAGTCTGGTCTGGGGGGCACCATTAAGACACTGAAGAGATGGGGTTGAGAGTCTGGTCTGGGGGGCACCAATAAGACACTGAAGAGATGGGGTTGAGAGTCTGGTCTGGGGGGCACCATTAAGACACTGAAGAGATGGGGTTGAGAGTCTGGTCTGGGGGGCACCATTAAGACACTGAAGAGATGGGGTTGAGAGTCTGGTCTGGGGGGCACCAATAAGACACTGAAGAGATGGGGTTGAGAGTCTGGTCTGGGGCACCATTAAGACACTGAAGAGATGGGGTTGAGAGTCTGGTCTGGGGGTAACCATTAGGACACTGAAGAGATGGGGTTGAGAGTCTGGTCTGGGGGTAACCATTAGGACACTGAAGAGATGGGGTTGAGAGTCTGGTCTGGGGGTAACCATTAGGACACTGAAGAGATGGGGTTGAGAGTCTGGTCTGGGGGGGGCACCAATAAGACACTGAAGAGATGGGGTTGAGAGTCTGGTCTGGGGCACCATTAAGACACTGAAGAGATGGGGTTGAGAGTCTGGTCTGGGGCACCATTAGGACACTGAAGAGATGGGGTTGAGAGTCTGGTCTGGGGGTAACCATTAGGACACTGAAGAGATGGGGTTGAGAGTCTGGTCTGGGGGGCACCAATAAGACACTGAAGAGATGGGGTTGAGAGTCTGGTCTGGGGCACCATTAAGACACTGAAGAGATGGGGTTGAGAGTCTGGTCTGGGGGGTAACCATTAGGACACTGAAGAGATGGGGTTGAGAGTCTGGCGGGGGCACCTTTAAGACACTGAAGAGATGGGGTTGAGAGTCTGGTCTGGGGGTAACCATTAGGACACTGAAGAGATGGGGTTGAGAGTCTGGCGGGGGCACCTTTAAGACACTGAAGAGATGGGGTTGAGAGGAGAGCCCATCTGTGTCAGCACTTTATCCAGCCACTGCAGAGGGCCGTGAAGGTGCACTTCTATCCAACAGGGGGTGCTGGTGACATCTTGTCGGTGATACTCAGCTCCCCAGCCCTGTAGGGGGGGGGGGGGCGAGGGAGAACGTTCAAGCTGGGTCATATTCAGTAAATGGTCAAAACAAAAAAGGAATGAAACAGCAAATTTGTCCAATCAGAAATGCTTGTTTTCCATTTCAGTGTTACGCCACAGTGTGCCCCAGTGTTATTCTCAACATTGCCGAGTTGCTCTTTCAATGAAATTGAGATAATTTAAAACAGTTATTTCCACAAAGAAATCTATATATTTTTTTTAATCAATGGACAAGATCATAAAGCAGTGAACTGTACATAGTACTGAAACTAATATAATTGTTGAATCAAAATGTAAATTGTATATCACCTTTACAAAGCTCATGCGGATGGTGCACATCTTGGTCAGTTCGTAGACCGCCTCAAAGCCATGGTTCACAGACTGGGCCAGTAGCTGAGCAAATTCCTGGTTGTTAAAGATCTTCAGACTGCAGCCACTAGGGATCTTACACACCGTGGTGGGGTGGAAACCATGATGATAGTTACAGTTACGACTCTGAACGAAGATACTGGTGTCACTCAGACACTCTGCATACACCTCACCTCCTACATAGTACAGGTGGACACCTGAGGGAGAGAGAGAAAAAAAAAGAGAAAAATGCTTGTGTCTCTAGCTCCATCAGTACAGTAATACCTAATACTTGTGTTTCTAGCTCCAACAGTACAGTAATATATAATGCTTGTGTTTCTAGCTCCAACAGAACAGTAATATATAATGCTTGTGTTTCTAGCTCCAACAGTACAGTAATATATAATGATTGTGTTTCTAGCTCCAACAGTACAGTAATATATAATGCTTGTGTTTCTAGCTCCATCAGTACAGTAATATCTAATACTTGTGTTTCTAGCTCCATCAGTACAGTAATACCTAATGCTTGTGTTTCTTGCGCCAACAGAACAGTAATACCTAGCAAATAAATAACACAACCCAGAATACAAATCAATAAAAAAAATGTTTTAGTTGAATATCATGCATGTTTGTCACCATTCCTTCCCCACACTCTCTCTAAACCCCTCATCTAATTTCAATCTTCACAACCTCATCAACTAATCTATTAATCTCAATGTGTTGCCGTGTTCACCTTCGCCGATGTGGCACCGCGCGTGTGTTTATTCTCACCTTTGCCGATGTGGCGGCGTGTGTTCTCTATGGTTGAGTTGCGGTTGACGTTGGAGAGCAACCCCAGGCAGAAACGGTTCTTGTTGTTGGAGGGGTCGGTGAAGCCGTCCACCAGGACGCTGGTAGAAGAAGCATGGTAGGCCTCACCCACTCTGTTGTTCAACTCATAGTACACAATACTGCACCAGTGGCTCGGTTCCTCGTACTCCACTGGCTGCACATCTACAGGGAGAAGGTAGAGCGGAGGTTTAACTCATAGTACACAATACTAGACCACTGGCTCGGTTCCTCATACTCCACATTTACAGGGAGAAGGTGGAGCGGAGGTTTAACTCATAGTACACAATACTAGACCAGTGGCTCGGTTCCTCGTACTCCACATCTACAGGGATCCTTCTTTGTTGTAAAGGAAAATGGATGCGTAAATCTTGAAATGTACAATTTAAAATGTGATCAATTCATGAATGATGTGGTGCCCATAGTTCCTTTTCAGTCAGGCAACTTCGGTACAACATATTATGGGGAGTCGCACTCGAGACAATCACGCCTGACGAGGACAATGAAATCTGTGCCTCACTGGGAGCCGAAGCCTTCCACAGGTGATAAACGTGAGGCTTTGATTCATTCCTTCAATTATTCAGCTCATCACCTCTGTGTGAACGCTACCTTAAAACAAAACTGGAAAACGAGACAGTCTCACGCGTTGCACCAACTAAACGGTCCCTAGGTGGTATATTCTCATTCTAAAAAGGGAATAAGTTCCAAGATGTTATGTCTCTATTTAAGGCTCTTATACATGTTACTACAGCCTCTCCTGGTATAAGCTGCAATTGGTCTGGTGTCAAGTTCACCAGTGTCGCCATATTTGAGTTACCGTCTTCGCCATAATCAAAAATGAAAGGTATGTAGAAAGTTGAGCTCCACTCCATTTTGGGATATAACATGTTATAATCCTTTATAATTGTCTCGTCTTACTGTATAAAGTGCCTTATGAATGTATACGGATCAAACTATCCCTAGTGGTTAGAGTGTAGAGGGGGCAGGTACCCTAGTGGTTAGAGTGTAGAGGGGGTAGGTACCCTAGTGGCTAGAGCGTTGGACTAGTAACCGGAAGGTTGCAAGATCGAATCCCCGAGCTGACTAGGTACAAATCTGTCGTTCTGCCCCTGAACAAGGCAGTAAAACCCACTGTTCCTAGGCCGTCATTGAAAATGAGAATTTGTTCTTAACTGTCTTGCCTAGATAAATAAAAGGTAAAATAATAAAAAATATAATAATTGCCAGGTATGTTGTAATTTATGTGGCGAATATTTTTAAATTTTTTATAATGGCATCTCTGAAGCTAGCTGATTGGTTGTATTTTAAGCCTTGGTTCACGTTACTGTAAAATACAACACGTGTTCTCGTGATGTGCATTCTTTGTAAAACTATAGGATAGCATTGTGTTATTATATCCATGTTGGTCGTTCATTTATGACTATGGTGAAGACCGAGCTGGTGGAAATGTAAATTCATTAACTGAACACCTACGTTGTGTGTTTTTTTGCCAGACTAAGAAAAACAGGGCACTCGTCTGAACTCGATGATCCTGTGTGCGCGTATCAGTCCTGCAAAGTAGTGACAGTCAAGAATCAAGTGGTTACACTCACGTTTATCGTCTTGTATGTCTCGGCGCACGGGTCAAGCTGCCCTCAGTTTGTGCTCGAGACTAGGGGAAGGCTGGCACTGTTCCACTACTAGTCCGCAACGCAGGTTCTCTTGACAATTGTGTAGCATTCTTTAGGGGGCTTGGTGGTCCAGATACGGACTTCCTCTCCCGGGTGGCCGTACCTCAGCTGAGTCTAAGTTGAGGGACGCGGAAACGGTTTGGGTCGGTCTGGTTGAATGTCTCCCGGCTCCTGTATGCTCTGTCTCCGGTTACGGGGAAGTATCCGAAGAGAGAGGGCGACCGGGTTCATGCGTTTGCCTTGGTTAAGCACCGCTTGACTCTCTTTCCCAGAAGGGTCCAGGTCCCACCTTGGTGATCCGGGTCTTACGTAGACCTGAGACCAAATTAGCAAACAAGCGCTGCATATCGTGCTAGCCAGGTTTAACCAACTTGCAGAGGCAAGCTAGCTACTGGCTAGCTACTGGCTAGCTATTCCGGCTTCCTTTAACAGTGGAATTGCGTTGATAGCTCGCTTGTTTAGTATTAACGTAGCTAGCGTTAAATCGCTTGGTTATTCTAAACGGAACATGCTGCTGTCAGAGGACAGCTAGCCTAGAAGCCTTATCATGGCTAACATACATAACAATGAGCTGCATTCGCCGGAGGTTATGGCAATCACATTTCTATTTCCAATTCCTGGAGTTGGAGGGAATGGGGCTTGCGGGCACCTATCAATGAGGAAGCAGCCGCCGAGTGCTCGGCTCAGGTAACCCCCCTGGAGCGAGGGGCCTTAGCACAGGTCTGAGCCCCTCCACACAAACATTACAGTAACATCAATGCCCCCCCCCTTTGGTCCCGGCCAAACGGGGTGCTACGTCAGCCAGTGTCGGAGCCCCGTGTACATAGATGAGGTAAAGCAGAAGTTGTAGAGGTAAACAGGCCCACAAATGTGGTTACTTAAGTTAGATTTGGCTGCATAACATTTAGAATAGGGGTGTGCCGACAATGGCCATACTCGTTTTCATAATCATATCCGGAAATTGAAAAGTTGATAGTCGGATAGGATGATAGTTGTGATGAAAATACATTTTTTTTTTTAAACAATGCGTTTTAAGTAGATTTTGGCAAAATACCTCCCTGCACAATCTCGCTGCTTAACAGCTGCAGATTAGGAGCAGGGCGCAGATGGGTGTGCTCTCAATTTGCAGCTGGCAGCCAACTTTGTCGGATTAAACATCCTCGTTTTCATACCCTTGCCCTGCTTATTAGATATTATGCACATCGATAGCATGATAGCAAACGTCCTCGCCAGGTGATGCATCACAGTAGCAGGCAGCAGTAAACTAAATGATCAGACCGAAAACATTAGTGAAAAAAGTGATAGGGGTGTAATTATGAAGAGAGTGGGCGGTGAAATACAGAGTCAATCTATCCAATCAGAGCAGCAGGATCAACGTACAGCCCGCCCTTCTCTTTACAGACAGGTAAACTAGCCAGTTGAGTTAATTAGACCACGTAAAACCTTAATACGACTGACTGACATGAGAAATAGTCGTTTTTGTAATTAGTGATCATAAATCGTATCCAGAAAATTGCCCATTTCTGTTACAAGACTCGTTTGGTCCAACTACTCAGCACATCCCCTAATGTAGTAGTAGTCTCCTTTCATGTTTAGAAGAAGTGGCGGCTAAATGCTAATTCCCGTTCCTATAAGATGATTAGCATAGCTAGCATACAGAAATCGGTGGTGTTTTTTTATTTTTACTGTAATGCAGTTCATTGGTGTTGACATGAACAAGTGTTGGTCTTGACATCCATACAAGCATTATACTCCGATTTTTACTTAAACACTGACATACATGTAAACAATTCCCTAAATGTAGGTTCGTTTTTCTGGGGGGGAATGAGGAGACACTGGATTTCCCCCCCCCCCAAAACGTTTCCATGGCAATTCCATTGTTTTGGTCTAGTTCGATTTACCTCTTTACTGCATCTATATAAGGGGTCTGACTTCATCCAAGCTATACAGTCTCACGTTTGAAAACCTGTCCATGTTTAACCTCTAAAAGTACAAGCAGTTGGGGGGGGGCTGTCCCTGTTCCAACTGGGTTACAAAACTGCCCATTTTAGAGTGGCCTTTTCTTCTCCCCCAGCACAAGGTGCACCTATGTAATGTTCCAGCTGTTTAATCAGCTTCTTGATATGCAACACCTGTCAGGTGGATGGATTAGCTTGGCAAAGGTGAAATGCACAGGGATGTAAACAAATTTGAGCGAAATCATCTTTCATTTTAGCTCATGAAACCAACCCTTTACATGCTGGGTTTATATTGTTGATCAGTATAGATCCTTCAACCGAAGTCACGGGAGTGCGACTCCCCGTAGTATGTTGTACCTCGTTTCTCTCCTTCAGGGAACAGTAGGATTTCAGTTTGTATTGACTGCCATGTGATCAGGTCAACGTAGACAATTAGGATAAATCAGTTCCAATGAATAAAGGATATGATGTCAGGAAACAGGAATTCCCAATTGATTAAAGTAGAGGTAAAAACATCCTAAAGTGTAAGGTCAGACTCCTCACCCCCACTAGGCATGTTCCTGGGCCCGCTGCTGCTGGTCTCCATGGACCCCTCCTGTCCCATCTGCTCGTCAGGGGGCATGTAAGCCGGGGGTGGGGTATCAGCTGGAGAAAAAAAACACCACAATGGACAGATAGTTAAGAGACCAGATGCAGCTGATGACAAATGGCTGTCCACACACACAGAGGACGGACACATATATACACACACACACACAGACGGACAACTCCCATGAGGAGTTAAAACCCATCCGCCACCACAGGATCTTTCTCTACCCGGAAACAGGTGTAGGGTTTCACACACATCCGCCACATAGAACACTAATGTATGGACAGTCCCATAAGTGTTGTATTACACAACCACTGATGAAGACTGAAATTGAGAAACCTTTCAAGTGGGGTATGGGTGGGGACTGTTGGTAATGTTTTCTAATGAGAAGACTGGTCTTCCTACAGACCAAGCACCAGTGACTCGGTCAATAATTTAAAAAATAAATGTAAAAAAGTGGTCAGATGAAGCAGATGCTAACACTACAGGTCTGTTGTGCTAGCACAGACTGGTTTTATGTTCCGAGATTCTTCCAATGGCATTGAGTACTACACCACATCAGTCACTGGCTTTATCAAGAAGTGCATCAAGGACATCATCCCCACAGTGACTGTACGTACATACTCCAACCAGAAGCCATAGATTACAGGCAACATCCGCACTGAGCTAAAGGGTAGAGTTGCCACTTTCAAGGAGCGGGGACTCTAACCCGGAAAAGAAATCCCGCTATGTCCTCCAACGAACCATCAAACAGGCAAAGCGCCAATACAGGACTAAGCTCGAATAATACTACACAGGCGCCGACACTCGTCGGATGTGGCAGGGCTTGCAAACCATTACAGACTGAAGGGAAGCACAGTCGAGAGCTGCCCAGTGACAGGGGCCTATCAGAAGAGCTAAACTACTTCTATGCTTGCTCCAAGGCAAATAACACTGAAACATGCATGAGAGCACCAGCTGTTTCCAGACGACTGTGTAATCATTTGATCCGCAGCCAATGCGAGTAAGACCTTTCAACAGGTCAACATTCAGAAGGCCGCAGGGCCAGACGGATTATCAGGACGTGCACTTCGAGCATACGCTGACCAATTGGCAAGTGTCTTCACTGACATTTTCAACTTCTCCTTGTCCGAGTCTGTAATACCAACATGTTTACAACACCCTAGTGCCCTCAAAGCTCATCAATAAGCTAAGAACCCTGGGACTAAACATCTCCCTCTGGACATCCGCCAAGCTGATCCTCAATACAGGGGCCACTCAGGGGTACGTGCTAAGTCCCCTTCTGTACTCATGACTGCATGGCCAGGCATGACTCCAACACCATCATTAAGTTTGCCGATGACACAACAGTGGAAGGCCTGATCACCGACAACGATGAGACAGCCTATAGGGAGGAGGTCAGAGACCTGGCCGTGTGGTGCCAAGACAACATCTCCCTCAATGTGATCAATACAAACGAGATGATTGTGGACTAGAGGAAAAGGAGGATCGAGCACGCCCCCATTCTCATCGACGGGGCTGTAGTGGACCATGTTGAGAGCTTCAAGTTCCTTGGTGTCCACATCAACAAACTAACATGGTCCAAGCACACAAAAACAGTTGAAGAGGGCACGACAAAACCTATTCCCCCTCAGGAGATTGATTTTTTTTAGCATGGGCCCCCAGATCCTCAAAAGGTTCGACAGCTGCACCAGAGCATCCTGACGTTGCATCACCGCCTGGTATGGCAACTGCTCGGCATCTGACTAAGGCGCTACAGAGGGTAGCGACTAAGGCCCAGTACATCACTGGGGCCAAGCTTCCTGCCATCCAGGACCTCTATACCAGGCGGTATCAGAGGAAGGCCCCAAAGAAAATTGTCAAAGACTCCAGCCACCCTAGTCATATACTGTTCTCTCTGCTACCGCACGGCAAGCGGTACCGGAGTGCCAAGTCTAGGTCCAAGAGGCTTCTAAACAGCTTCTAACCCCAAGACATAAGACTCCTGAACATCTAATCAAATGGCTACCCAGACTATTTGCATTGCCCCCCCACCCACTATTTTGCACCAATGCTACTCGGTTATCTATGCATAGTCACTTTAATAACTCTACCTACATGTACACATTACCTCAATTAACCGGTGCCCCCGCACATTGACTCTGTACCAGCACCCCTTGTATATAGTCGGCATTGTTATTTTACTGCTGCTCTTTAATTACTCGTTACTTTTATTTCTTATTCGTATATTTTAAATTGCATTGTTGATTAGGCGCTTGTAAGTAAGAATCTCACTGTAAGGTCTACACCTGTTGTATTCGGTGCATGTGACAAATAAAATTGGATTGGAATTATTTTTTTAAATAAAAGCAACAAATAATTGAACAGCAGCAGTAAAATAACAGTAGCAAGGCTATAATCAGGGTGTTACGGTACAGAGTCAATGTGGAGGCTATAATCAGGGTGTTACGGTACAGAGTCAATGTGGAGGCTATAATCAGGGTGTTACGGTACAGAGTCAATGTGGAGGCTATAATCAGGGTGTTACGGTACAGAGTCAATGTGGAGGCTATAATCAGGGTGTTACGGTACAGAGTCAATGTGGAGGCTATAACAGGGGTACGGTACAGAGTCAATGTGGAGGCTATATACAGGGGGTACCGGTACAGAGTCAATGTGGAGGCTATATACAGGGGGTACCGGTACAGAGTCAATGTGGAGGCTATATACAGGGGGTACCGGTACAGAGTCAATGTGGAGGCTATAATCAGGGTGTTACGGTACAGAGTCAATGTGGAGGCTATATACAGGGGTACCGGTACAGAGTCAATGTGGAGGTTATATACAGGGGGTAGGGTACAGAGTCAATGTGGAGGCTATATACAGGGGGTAGGTACAGAGTCAGTATGGAGGCTATATACCGGTACAGAGTCAGTATGGAGGCTACATACAGGGGGTACCGGTACAGAGTCAATGTGGAGGCTATATACAGGGGGTACCGGTACAGAGTCAATGTGGAGGCTATATACAGGGGGTACCGGTACCGAGTCAATGTGCGGGGGCACCGGTTAGTCGAGGTAATATGTACATGTAGGTAGAGTTAAAGTGACTATGCATAAATTCTAAACAGAAAGTAGCAGCAGTGTAAAAGATGGGTCTGGGTAGCACATAGAAGTGACAGCACTCTAGCACTGCAGTGATTCAACCCTGGGGGTAATTCACCATAATTAAAAAGACAAAAAGCTATTTTCCCTGCTGCCATTATGCTACAGCGGCCCATGCATCTTTTCATCAGCAAATCTCACTGGCTGGGGATATATAGTTGAAGTGGGAAGTTTACATACACTTAGGTTGGAGTCATTAAAACTCATTTTTCAACCACTCCACAAATTTCTTATTAACAAACTATAGTTTTGGCGAGTCAGTTAGGACATCTACTTCACGCATGACAAGTAATTTTTCCAACAATTGTTTAGTCAGATTATTTCACTGTATCACAATTCCAGTGGGTCAGAAGTTTACATACAATAAGTTGACTGTGCCTTGGAAAATTCCCGAAAATGATGTCATGGCTTTAGAAGCTTCTGATAGGCTAATTGACATAATTTGAGTCCATTGGAGGTGTACCTGTGGATGTATTTCAAGGCCTACCTTCAACCTCAGTGCCTCTTTGCTTGACATCATGGGAAAAATCAAAAGAATATCAGCCAAAAACTCCAAATTATTTTTTTAAGACCTCCACAAGTCTGGTTCATCCTTGGGAGCAATTTCCAAACGCCTGAAGGTACCACGTTCATCTGTACAAACAATAGTACACAAGTACCATGGGACCACGCAGCAGTCATACCGCTCAGGAAGGAGACGCAGTCGGTCGCCTAGAGATGAACGTACTTGTGCTAAAAATGCTAAATCAATCCCAGAACAACAGCAAAGGACCTTGTGAAGATGCTGGAGGAAACAAGTACAAAAGTATCTATATCCACAGTAAAACGAGTCCTATATCGACATAACCTGAAAGGCAGCTCAGCAAGGAAGAAGCCACTGCTCCAAAACAGCCATAAAAAAAGCCAGACTACGGTTTGCAACTGCACATGGGGACAAACATCGTACCTTTTGGAGAAATGTCCTCTGGTCTGATGAAACAAAAATAGAACTGTTTGGCCATAATGACCATCGTTATGTTTGGAGGAAAAAGGGGGAAGCTTGCAAGCTGAAGAACACCATCCCAACTGTGAAGCATGGGGGTGGCAGCATCATGTTGTGGGGGTGCTTTGCTGCAGGAGGGACTGGTGCACTTCACAAAATAGATGGCATATTGAGGGAGAAAAATTATGTAGATATATTGAAGCAACATTTCAAGACATCAGTCAGGAAATTAAAGCTTGGTCGCAAATGGGTCTTCCAAATGGACAATGATCCCAAGCATACGTCCAAAGTTGTGGCAAAATGGCTTAAGGACAACAAAGTCAAGGTATTGGAGTGGCCATCACAAAGCCCTGACCTCAATCCTATAGAACATTTGTGGGCAGAACTGAAAAAGCATGTGAGCAACATGGCCTACAAGCCTGACTCCGTTACACCAGCTCTGTCAGGAGGAATGGGCCAAAATTCACCCAACTTATTGTGGGAAGCTACCCGAAACATTTGACCCAAGTTAAACAATTTAAAAGGCAATGCTACCAAATACTAATTGAGTGTATGTGAACCTCTGACCCACTGGGAATGTGATAAAAGAAATAAAACCTGAAATAAATCCTTCTCTGTACTATCATTCTGACATTTCACATTCTTAAAATAAAGTGGTGATCCTAACTGACCTAAGACAAGGAATTTTTCCTAGGCTTAAATGTCAGGAATTGTGGAAAAACTGAGTTTAAATGTATTTGGCTAAGGTGCATGTAAATTCAACTGTATTTATACACACACTAGAATAGGAGCTATGTTGGGCCCAGCGATGAGCACAGTGACTGACAGTCAACCTGATGCCAGGCTTTGTGACACTAGTTTAGTTGGCATTTTGATTGTTCCTCCTGGCTGTCAGAGGACCCTGGTTTGTATCATGGACCATTATCCCAAACTGTTAGAAATCAAACCAAATTGTCCTCCACTGATTTCTAAAATCACATTTTCACCAGGATCTATTTTTTCTACATTCTCAGAGGTCAAAGGGCAGTGTGAGACCAGGTGAAGTGTACAAGTGTGAATATATGACATGAGCTAACAACATATTATGTTGTAATAGCAGCCATGGTAACGGACCATCAATAAACACATAGGTGCATGATATATGATAGGAGTGAATACTGACATCTACCTGGAAGCTGGAAGGGGCTGGAGGGTCCGGAGCTGGCAGGAGAGTTGGGGTAGGTGCCCACCCCTCCGCTGGAGGCTGGGGAGGGAGGGTAGGGGGAGTTGGGGGAGATTGGGAAGGAGGAGCCACTGCCCCCGCTGTGCTGCTGGAAGGACTCTGGGAAGGTGGCGTTCAGGGGCATGTGGGGCTCGTTGTGAGTCATGTTCCTGAACTGGACCAAGAGGCTGTGTTGGGGGTTGAACTCACTGTGGCGAGGCACCAACACCGGAGGCAGCACTGGTGGAGAAGATATTTTTTTTTTTAAATAATATATACACTGGGATTGAAGAGACTTTTAAAAAGAAACCTTGAGACACTACAGTATTTCATCTGAAACTTGTGAAAACATATGTTCTCATCAGCATGACCAGTCATCATTTGGCACTGTTGTGCATGTCAATTGAAAGGACTTGCATCTAGCCTTCACATTTGAATGAAAGTGCTTTCAATACCAGTTCTCTTCTTATTTCCATTACATTCAACAACAACAAACAATATACTATGATGCAGATCCAATTGATCAGGTCATTTTGAAAGTCCTTGTCCTGTGCTCTGCTCCTCCCCCTCCCTGACTGACAGCTCCGCATTAACCAATTCAAGGGTAGATGTCACTCACGAGGAGACAAGAGAACACTTCCTATCTCGAAGGAAGCAGCCAGAATGCCCCATATTGTTTTGATGAAATCACCTTGAGGGATATTTATTGGAAACTCTAATCTATAGTGTGAATAGTCTGTACTCTCCTTCACTTAATTTAAACGGTAACTTAAGACAGATTAGCCTTACTGTGTCCTACACATTTCTTGTTGAAAGACATGGACAAAAGCCACAAATTAATCACACGTTTAGACTAAGGTCTTGCAATGCATTAGATTGAGTCAATACTGTAATAGGAATGACCACATGACGTACCTGGGCTCTCTACTCTCTTGTAGTGGTAGGGGTTAATGCAGACCTCCTTCTGCTTGGAGCCGAAGGGGTAGTCACACACCTCCAGAGGTTTGAGCTCGTGGTGAGACTGTAGGTCAGGCCACCTCCACACTCTGCAGTAGATAACGTGGGGGAGACCCTTCCTGTGAGACACCTGGAGACGACCGTCCAGAGACCGAGGGATGGTCACACACTTACCTGGCAGGGCAGGAGGTAAGAGAAATGGGTTTTAGGGAAGGTGAGAAAATATCTGGACCAAGTATTATGATGATCGCACTCTTAGTCATCTAGAACACTCTATGATCCAGAGAGAGACACACACACCTGGTCTGAAATGGACCAAGTATGACACCGCACACACACACAGTACACTACAGACAGACAGGGTCACTCACTGGGTTGTCCTGGGCTGCTGAGGGCTTTCTCCAGGTCCTCCATGGCTCCCTTCTTCTTCTTCAGTTTCTTGACCAGAGCGTCAACAGCCTTCTCAGCCCATTTCTCCTCCTCGTCCCCCTGCTTCCACCCCAGCAGACGCTTCACAGCTGGACTGGTGAAGGAGAACAGGCTGGACATAGAGGTCATGGTGCTGCTGTCCAGGGTGAGAAGGAGTGGAGGGAGGGAGAGAAATGTACCAGGAAGTTAAGGGATTGACGATTCCTCTTCTTGGATCGTGTACAACAGGGAGAGTGTGTGTGTTTGGGGAAGGGGAGTGTAGAGAGGAGGCTTAGCCTTGCACACCAAGGACAGGAAATAGAGGCAGGACGCAGGCAGGACACAGCTGCTGCTGCTCAGGAAAGGAAAGCCTGCCGTGAGATGTACCTTGGAGCTGGGTCACAACCAACCCCACTGAGGGGAGTGCAGTTTGTGGAACAAGTTCAGCTGCGATCAGGCCTCTGGGACACAACAGCCCAGAGGATTTACAAACGTAGCTAGTCAATAGGCAGACATAAATAGGAAAAGGACCCTCCTCTTCTCCCTCTGGTTAGGTCCGTACCATATGAGGTGGCCAGAGCCTGGGTAAAGGTCTAGTGTGGAACCTGGAGGGGGAAAAAGAAAAGCTGTGTTGGAAATATATTGCACAACAGAATCCTCAGGTCAGGTGACATCTACCACTTAATATAATGTTTACATACCCCACATTACTCAATATCATCTACTGCATCTTGCCATCTTTATGTAATACATGTATCACTAGCCACTTTAAACAATGACACTTTTATATGTTTAAATACCCTACATTACTCATCTCATATGTATATATTGTACTCCATACCATCTACTGCATCTTGCCTATGCAGTTCTGTACCATCACTCATTCATATATCTTTATGTACATATTCTTTATCCCTTTACACTTGTGTGTATAAGGTAGTAGTTTTGGAACTGTTAGGTTAGATTACTCATTGGTTATTACTGCACTGTCGGAACTAGAAGCCACAAGCATTTCGCTACACTCGCATTAACATCTGCTAGCCAGGTGTATGTGACAAATAAAATTTGATTTGATCTAAGCCCGGGACGATACTAGTATCACCATACCTCTTTGTATCATGGCAAGGAAACAAAACACTTAGTGGATTTGACTTGTTTAGGAAAACAGCACCAATGTTGGAAACACAAGTCATAATGCGGTTTTGTCATTTACCAACCTATAGCAGACAATATTTCACATACAGCCGCTTTTTAAGGACCAAAGAGTTGGTCGACAAAGATGTTTTTTGTCAAGCAGTGGCAAATATTTAAGTAATAAGGCACGAGGGGGTGTGGTTTATGGCCAATTTACCACGGCTAAGGGCTGTTCTTAGACACAACGCAATGTGGAGTGCCTGGACACAGCCCTTAGCAGTGGTATATTGGCCATATACCACAAACTCCCGAGGTGCCTTATTGCTATGATAAACTGGTTAACAACGTAATTAGAGCAGTAAAAAATAAATATTTTCTCAAAACCCATGGTATACACTCTGATACATCACAGCTGTCAGCATTCAGGGCTCTCGAACCACCCAGTTTATAAATAAAAATATTTTATGGCACACCAGATGCCTGTCTGAGTGGACTAGTCTATAGTGGAGGCCGCAGGGATGGCACACCAGATGCCTGTGAGTGGACTAGTCTATAGTGGAGGCCGCAGGGATGGCACACCAGATGCCTGTCTGAGTGGACTAGTCTATAGTGGAGGCCGCAGGGATGGCACACCAGATGCCTGTCTGAGTGGACTAGTCTATAGTGGAGGCCGCAGGAATGGCACACCAGATGCCTGTCTGAGTGGACTAGTCTATAGTGGAGGCCGCAGGGATGGTACACCAGATGCCTGTCTGAGTGGACTAGTCTATAGTGGAGGCCGCAGGGATGGCACACCAGATGCCTGTCTGAGTGGACTAGTCTATAGTGGAGGCCGCAGGGATGGCACACCAGATGCCTGTCTGAGTGGACTAGTCTATAGTGGAGGCCGCAGGAATGGCACACCAGTGAGGAAAGTTCCGCTTTATTTCATTCCATTTATGACTTGTTCATTTTAGTAGTGGTCTTCTGTTTGGAGTGCTCCTGTCAATCTTGAGTAAGGATGTGCACCTGATTAGGCCTACTTCTATGCCCATCGGCTACCTGGCCTGCGTGCAAATGTAGGCCTATAAAAATGTGTCCATTTGGGGATCTGATACTGTTTTTGGAGTGTTTTCTTTACCTCAAAAACAGCAAGTAAACTAAGTCCGTCTGTACATCCATTGAGAATGACAATAGTTCCTCAACGTAGCCTATTTGACAAATCTTTCCAGCTCTCTTCCCCGTCGATGACCACTCAGCATTGAAATGGGGGGGTGTCACGCTCTGATCCGGTGTAAACGTCATAAAATAGGCCTACCTGATTACTTCTTATCCCTTGCACAAATAGCCTTCAGCTGTGTCTGTCTGGGGCACACTGGTGTTAATAGTTTATACAATGTTTCAGGTTCTGTGAAGACAGGCCATGCGTGGCCCAGGTGATTTATAGGATTTTTAAAAATATTTTTAAAAGAAAAATCAGGCTATTTTCTACCTGTGAGCTGCAATGTTTTTATTTGTTGGCTTTATGTAGGCTACTTTTACATATTGCCAATGGCAACAAATGTTACATTTAAATAGAATTTTGATTAACCACATGCCATTGATTTTGAGCTATGAAGACTATAAATTAAACTGTTCCACGAAAATGTGCATATGAAAATCGTAACTGACACACAGACCAGCGAAAATGGTACGTTAACTTGGCACTCAGTTGTCTATTACCGGCAACTGCAGGAACATAAAAAGGCAGAATCTGCAAAGGCCAGCAGCAGCAGAAGGATCGGGAAGAGGTTTATTTGCGATATTGATCTCTGGCTCCCTCTTTAGTAATTTGCGTCTTCATTTTTAATTCACAGTGCTTAAAGCATCAGACTTGCTCAGTAGCCTACATATAGTTGATTTTATTCAAACACAGGGTGTGTCTATATATGGAAAAACGTTTTAAAAAATTGGTCGAATCGATTGGTTGAAAGAACAGACTCCTCTCGGTCGACCAATATATATATATTTTTTGTCTGGGACAGCCATACTGGGTGGACAGAGACAGAAAGAAGACAGAAAATACAGGCATTGCTGCACAGCTGTTGAAAACAGCCCTAGCAGAGAGGATGTGAGGCCACTGAAAGCTCCTTTCTCATCATATCCCTTCCCTTACGGCACACAGCTGTCCAACAGCACCAGGCAGTTTAGAGCTTCATGTTTCATTGTTACAATAGGGAAAAAAGCAATAGTGGAGTCCTATAGGGAATGAAATATACCCTACACTTCAGTCAACACAGGAAAAAATTGTGAGCTTTGCATGTGTGAAGAAGTGAGATGGCAGGGAATACAAGGACAACAAAATGTAGCAGATACTAGCTAGGCTATTCACGGACTCTCTAAAGATCCATGTAGGTGTGTTGTTTCATCCATGAACATATGGATAAGTTGGTAAGCAAGCTCTCTGGACACAGCCTGTCTGGTTTCTGTTGCTGTGAGGCTGTAACGCCAAGTGAGCGATGACAGCAATACAATAACATTAACGACAGGAAACGAGGTGCACAGAGCCCCGAGTCCAGTGACTGATAACATCACTTCACACCTAAGTATTTTCCTGCCTGGCTGTCCTGTAAGCAGGGTCAGGAAGCAACAACACAAACAGTGTCTGGATGAAGAGTCTGACCGTCACCATGGGTACCAGGTTTGGAGAGTGCCTCACTTCAATAACCATAGGGCAGAACAACATAATCTTGTTGAGATGAAGCTGAGAAATTCATCAAAATGTATAGCAACATTCAACAGACTTGAGAAAATAATACTGAACGTTGAGACAATTCTGACATGGTATAGGATATATATACACATCTGGCTACACGATGAAAGTGAAGGGCGAAACAAAGGATGGTTCTGGTAACTAAGCATGAGATGTCTCCCCATTCCCCACCCAAGGTGATACTCGACCCATAATCACAACCATTATACCACTGAAGCTTGAAATCAACACAACATGTCCCGATTCCCTGGAATACACCTTTTGTCGACGTTGAACAAAGTAGCTAACTTCCAAAGTAGACATTACAGTTAACTAGTAAGTTTTCAATTGGATTCAATACACATAGCTAGCTAGCCATGTGTATTTCGTTTTCAGATATTCTCTATTTAATCATTTTACGTATGTAGCTAAGTTTAAGTGATTATGGCTAAGAGTGGAAAATATGAATTTTATATCCATTTCGCTCATTTTGCTAGTTCGTTAGCTCGTTGGCTAATCTTAGCCAAGTAGCTACCGTTAGCTAGCTCGACACGCTACCAGTTAATGAAGTCAGCCAGTTGGGTTATCGACTTGAACCGAATTGATGGTACAATCAAAAGTTGTTGTTGTGGTTTTATATGGCTGACGTTAACGAGAACACGTCCTATTTTGACCACAAATATCGTCTTTATCCCCACCCCAATTCCTAGCTATGTTCTCCTTCTCCACCATTCCAGAGATAACTTTTTCAATCACTTCTCCAGCTAGCTACACCCCACCCCCCTCTGGAAAAGTACCCAAGCCTAGCTTTACTGATTAAAACTTGGTAATTGTGTAGCCTACCCATGGAAACATGCTTATCTAGTGGGTAAAGCTATCATTTCATCGCATACCTTTCAAGAATTGAGGCAGGCTGGTCGCTTCCTTAGGTACTTTTTTCTCTATTTAAAGCCGGGGTTGTTTTTTTTGTGTGTGTGTGTGAGTTTTTTTCCCCTCCAAAGCCTTCGCCTAACTCTCCCGACTCATCTGTCCCAGCGTCAAGTAGACCCGGAGGCGGAGCGCAATATCCCTCCGCTAAATGAGAGATTTGACTCTCAAATGTTCTTCATCATCTGTTTCTTCTTCTTCTTCTTCTTCTTCTTCTTCTTCTTCTTCTTCTTCTTCTTCTTCTTCTTCTTCTATTTTACACTTTGTCACGAGTCTTCTTCAAATGAGGGCTATTCCATGTGAACAGAGTGATGCTGATACATTTTAAAGTGAAACATCTGAGTAGGTCAAACAAAAGCCGACGATTGCAACCATACACACACAACTCTATGTAAAATGATGACTTTTAAACAATTTCACCAATTTTATTGGTCACCTATTGGTCACCTATCTGGTGACCAATAACACAGAGACAGGAACAATCACCCACGAAACACTCAAAGAATATGGCTGCTAAATATGGTTCCCAATCAGAGACAACGAGAATCACCTGCCTCTGATTGAGAACCGCTTCAGGCAACCATAGACTTTGCTAGAACACCCCACTAAGCCACAATCCCAAAACCTACGAAAAAAACCCAATACACAAACACACCACAAAATAAACCCATGTCACACCCTGGCCTGACCAAATAAATAAATAAAACACAAAATACTAAGACCAGGGCGTGACAGAGCCCCCCCCAAGGTGCGGACTCCCGGCCGCACACTTAAACCCATAGGGGAGGGTCCGGGTGGGCATCTGTCCACGGTGGCGGCTCCGGCTCGGGACGTGGACCCCACTCCAACCAAGTCTTAGTCCCCCTGTAACGCGTCCTTTGATTGGCGACCCTCGCCGCCGACCTTGGCCTAATAACCCTCACCAAGGACCCCACTGGACTGAGGGGCAGCTCAGGACTGAGGTAGAAGCTCGGGACTGAGGGGTAGCTCGGGACTGAGGGGTAGCTCGGCACTGAGGGGTAGCTCGGCACTGAGGGGAAGCTCAGGCAGGTAGTTGGCTCTGGCAGATCCTGGCTAGCTGGTGGTTCGGGCAGATCCTGGCTGACTGGCGGTTCCGGCAGATCCTGGTTGACTGGCGGATCCTGGCTGAATGGTGGATCCTGGCTGAATGGCGGATCTGGAAAATCCTGGCTGACTGGCGGATCCTGGCTGACTGGCGGATCTGGAAGATCCTGGCTGACTGGCATCTCTAGCTGCTCTGGCTGCTCCATGCAGACAGGCAGCTCTGGCTGCTCCATGCAGACTGGCAGCTCTGGCTGCTCCATGCAGACTGGCAGCTCTGGCTGCTCCATGCAGACTGGCAGCTCTGGCTGCTCCATGCAGACTGGCAGCTCTGGCTGCTCCATGCAGACTGGCAGCTCTGGCTGCTCCATGCAGACTGGCAGCCCTGGCTGCTCCATGCAGACTGGCAGCCCTGGCTGCTCCATGCAGACTGGCAGCCCTGGCTGCTCCATGCAGACTGGCAGCCCTGGCTGCTCCATGCAGACTGGCAGCCCTGGCTGCTCCATGCAGACTGGCAGCTCTGGCTGCTCCATGCAGACTGGCAGCTCTGGCTGCTCCATGCAGACTGGCAGCTCTGGCTGCGCTAAACAGGCGGGAGACTCCGACAGCGCTAAACAGGCGGGAGACTCCGACAGCGCTGGAGAGGAGAAAGGCTCTGGCAGAGCTGAACAGGCAAGGCGCACTGAAGGCCTGGTGCGTGGTGCTGGCACTGGTGGTACTGGGCCGAGGACACGCACAGGAAGCCTGGTGCGGGGAGCTGCCACCGGAGGACTTGTGTGTGGAGGTGGCACTGGATAGACCGGACCGTGCAGGCGCACTGGAGCTCTTGAGCACCGAGCCTGCCCAACCTTATCTGGCTCGATGCCCACTCTAGCCCGGCCAATACGAAGAGTTGGTATGTACCGCACCGGGCTATGCACCCGCACTGGAGACACTGTGCGCTCCATAGCATAACACGGTGCCTGCCCGGGCTCTTTAGCCCCCCGGTAAGCACAGGAAGTTACCGCAGGTCTCCTACCTGGCGTAGCCATACTCCCTGTGAGCCCCCCCCAATAAATTTTTGGGGCTGACTCTCGGGCTTCCATCCGCGTCGCCGTGCTGCCTCTTCATACCAGCGCCTCTCCGCTTTCGCCGCCTCCAGTTCTTCTTTGGGGCGGCGATATTCTCCAGGCTGTGTCCAGGGTCCTTTTCCGTCCAATATCTCCTCCCAAGTCCAGAAGTCCTGTGATCGCTGCTCCTCACGATAAACAGGGGGAGTTGGCTCAGGTCTGAACCCTGACTCTGCCACACTCTCCCTGAGCCCCCAAGACATTTTTGGGGCCGACTCTCGGGCTTCCTTCTGCGCCGCCGTGCTTTTCTCTTCAACTCCATTCTCCTATAGCCCTCCTCGCACTGCTCCAGCGAATCCCAGGCGGGCTCCGGCACTCTCTCTGGGTCGACCGCCCACCTGTCTATTTCCTCCCAAGTCGTATAATCCAACCTTGGTTTCTCCTGCTGCCGCTGCCTGTCACCACACTGCTTGGTCCTGGTGTGGTGGGTGATTCTGTAACGGTGTTCGTCTGTCGAAGGAGAGTCGGACCAAAATGCAGCGTGGTTAATACGATACATGTTTAATAAATGAATAAACACGACAATACAAAAACAAGAAACGGAACGTGAAAACCTATACAGCCTATCTGGTGACCAATAACACAGAGACAGGAACAATCACCCACGAAACACTCAAAGAATATGGCTGCTAAATATGGTTCCCAATCAGAGACAACGAGAATCACCTGCCTCTGATTGAGAACCGCCTCAGGCAACCATAGACTTTGCTAGAACACCCCACTAAGCCACAATCCCAAAACCTACGAAAAACCCCAATACACAAACACAACACAAAATAAACCCATGTCACACCCTGGCCTGACCAAATAAACAAAGAAAACACAAAATACTAAAGACCAGGGCGTGACACATTGTGGTCTACTGGCCAGTGCCAAAATTCATTATGTTCAGTATGTAAATCTTAGTAGGGAAAATTCACATTGTTTATTTATATGCATGCTAGCAAAGCCACAACACAACACTACACAACACTACACAACACAACACAACACAACACTACACTACACAACACTACACAACACTACACTACACAACACAACACTACACAACACTACACTACACAACACAACACAACACTACACTACACAACACAACACTACACTACACAACACAATACTACACAACACAATACTACACAACACTACACAACACTACACTACACAACACAACACTACTACACAACACTACACAACACCACACAACACAACACTACACAACACAACACTACACAACACTACTACACAACACTACACTACACAACACAACACAACACTACACAACACAACACAATACTACACAACACTACACTACACTACATGACACAACACTACACAACACTACACAACACTACACTACACAACACTACACAACACAACACTACACAACACAACACTACACAACACAACACAACACTACACTACTACACAACACAACACAACACTACACTACACTATTCTTGGATGGGCACTTCTAATGTAAATCTATGGCAGCACCCAGTGGTGGAAAAAGCAAGGCGGCTTGAACCTCGTAGCTCTCTATGTAGATTTAGCAGTGAAATAGTGTCCCCATGAGTGACAGAACACTGAGCCAATCACGGCGCAACTAGAGAAGATTACTAACCCCTACACTCTGTATTTTTTGCGGCCTTACCCAAGAAAGCAAAAAGAGACTACTTTATTAACTCGGTACATTTTTTTTTTTTTTTACATTGTTTGCAAACTGTTGTGTCATGACTCTCATGTGTGGATCCAAGGATCAGGTTACAGTGGACCAGCGTTCAATAGAGCCCACTCACCCGTGATTAATGTGGGGGTTTTATGACACCTCACGTCGATCGTAAATTGTAATGCAGCAGACCGACTCCTTCCTGGTTTCTAGTTTGGGTGAATGGAATGTTCTGTTTTTACAGAAGATGTTGCCGCCCAAAACTTCAACATCAAACAATGGACACTGTGACAATATATTTCAACATCCGAATGTTGGGAATGATGAGAGATGGAATATGGAAAATCATTTTTTTGTGATGCCATTAAAATTGTTGTAAAGACATTATAATGAAAACATTGTAACTTGAAGAGCATTTACACAGTGTATAGGTTTATATTCTTTACGTTGTGTAGAAAATATCAAGGATATTTTTTTGTGATTGATTATAGGATTGTGATTTTAGTTCTATAACGAGATCATAGTAATTATGATGCCTTGCCTCGTAACTAGCCACGCCCCCAGAGAGCGTTTTACCCGAGGGTATAAAAGATTGAGTTAAAAACGAACATATCAGACTAAAACGGACCACAGCTGCAGCGAGGTCTATGATAGTCACGACCCCCAGAACGCAACACGAGGTTGAAGAAGACAAACGATCCTCTAACGATCCGATGCTACGGTTGAGTACTGTATCTAAGAAGGGGAATTTAAGTAGGATCATCCGGTTATTCTCTTCAAATCATCGTCGCCTACCACTGCTCTCATCACCACTGCTTTACGTCCCTGCATATCAGTCCCTTTCAGATGATCCCCCCCCAATCAATTTTGACTTGACGTTCCCCTTTCAATCCCCATGTTTTAGACATGAGGCGTGACATGTGGAACATCAGGCTCATCCCACGAGAAGCAGTTTATGATCAATAACACCCTCAACAATGAGAACTGCTGGAAGTGATGTACTCTCTCATCTGGCATTTACCAGAAAAGGAAGATCCACACAACAAAGGGGGGTAAGAAATAATTTAAATTTGTATGTAATATAATCTATTCTGGCAGCCTAGTGTGTGTGTGTGTGTGTGTGTATGAACAGGTACTGACAGGAGTACCGATGAGAATGCTGATTCAGTGCCCCCCCCACAAAAAATAAACTGATTGGAATAAAAAAGATTTCTAAGAAATGTACAGATGTCCACTGTTCAGTGCCAACTTTGGGAGCATGTGGTCTATGACAAAATCCTGCAGTCCAGCAATATGTGTCTCCCAGCAGTCGTCATGGGAATGGTGATGGAGGCTTTGGTGGTCCACATGATGAAGAAGCAAGAGTCTCCTTCCAGTGATGTACACCTGCCCTTGGACCTGGTCTCCTCCTCCTGGATATAGAAGTCCTTCGACTTAAGTGCCTCTGCAATGGTTCAATGGTAAGGTCGCCTTGCACCATACGGACACTTGACATCCACCACTGCCGTGGTTCCCACCAGACCGTCCGGTGAGGCGCCCAGGATCCCAGACCCCGCGACCCAAAGCCCTGACTCCTGCATATCCATCCCTGTAGACATTTTGAATGCCTTGATACCCTCATCTTCATTATCTGGGTGGCAGGGGAGCCTAGTGGTTAGAGCGGTGGACAGGTTCAAGTTCAAATCCCCCACCCGTAGCACGCGCTCCAGCAGGTATATCTCACTGGTCATCCCCAAAGCCAACACCTGCTTTGGCCGCCTTTCCTTCCAGTTCTCTGCTGCCAATGACAGGAACGAATTGCAAAAATCGCTGGAGACTTACATTTCTCTCACCAACTTTAAACATCAGCTATCTGAGCAGCTAACCGATCGCTGCAGCTGTACATAGTCCATCTGTAAATAGCCCACCCAATCTACCTACCTCATCCCCATATTGTTTTTATGGTGTTATTGACTGTATGTTTGTTTATTCCATGTGTAACTCTGTATTGTTGGTTGTGTCGAACTGCTTTGCTTTATCTTGGCCAGGTTGCAGTTGTAAATGAGAACTTGTTCTCAACTGGCCTACCTGGTTAAATAAAGGTGAAATAAAAATAAAAAAATAAAATAATGGGGAAAAAAGGATCGGAACCATTATCGGGTTTTAACTCTAGGTTTTATGGGTATTATGACACTTCCACTGTGCCGGACTACATGGAGGAGGTCAGAGACTGCCAGGACAACAACCTCTCCCTCAACGTCAGCAAGACAAAGGAGCTGATCGTGGACCACAGGAAATGGAGGATCTAGCACGCCCCCCATCAACATCGATGGGGCTGTAGTGGAGCTGATCGTGTACCACAGGAAATGGAGGATCTAGCACGCCCCCCATCAACATCGATGGGGCTGTAGTGGAGCTGATCGTGGACCACAGGAAATGGAGGATCTAGCACGCCCCCATCAACATCGATGGGGCTGTAGTGGAGCTGATCGTGGACCACAGGAAATGGAGGATCTAGCACGCCCCCCATCAACATCGATGGGGCTGTAGTGGAGCTGATCGTGGACCACAGGAAATGGAGGATCTAGCACGCCCCCCATCAACATCGATGGGGCTGTAGTGGAGCAAGTCGAAAGCTTCAAGTTCCTCGTGTCCACATCACTAAGGAATTAACATGGTCCACATAAACCCACACAGTTGTAAAGGGGGCACGACAGTGCCTCTTCCCCCTCAGGATGCTGAAAAGATTTTGGCATGGTCCCTCACATCCTCAAAGACCTCTATACCAGGCGGTGTCAGAGGTATGGCCCAAAAAATGTCAGCCTCCAGCCACCCAAACCATAGACTGTTCTCTCTACCACCGTACGGCAAGCGGTACCAGTGCACCAAGTCTGGAAACCAACAGAGCCCTGAACAGCTTCTACCCCTAAGCCATAACACTGCTAAACAAGACTGCTGAATAGTTAATCAAATGGCTATCATTTTTTGCACTAACTCTCTTGCACTGACTTTGCACACATACTGGACTCTACCCACACACTCACACATAATCACACTGACACCCCAACACACACATACTGGACTCTACCCACAAACTCACACATAATCACACTGACACCCCAACACACACATACTGGACTCTACCCACACACTCACACATACTCACACTGACACCCCAACACACACATACTGGACTCTACCCACACACTCACACATACTCACACTGACACCCCAACACACACACACACTCACACATACTCACACTAACACCCCAACACACACTCACACTAACACCCCCCAACACACACATTCACACATACTCACACTGACACCCCAACACACACTCACACTGACACCCCAACACACACTCACACACCCCAACACACACATTCACACATACTCACACTGACACCCCAACACACACTCACACTGACACCCCAACACACACACTCACACTGACACCCCAACACACACACTCAAACTGACACCCCAACACTTTTACACTCACACTGACACCCCAACACACACACTCACACTGACTCCCCAACACACACACTCACACTGACACCCCAACACACACACTCACACTGACACCCCAACACACACACTCACACTGACACCCCAACACACACACTCATACTGACACCCCAACACACACACACTCACACTGACACCCCAATACACACACTCACACTGACACCCCAACACACACACTCACACTGACACCCCAACACACACACTCACACCCCAACACACACACTCACACTGACACCCCAACACACACACTCACACCCCAACACACACACTCACACTGACACCCCAACACACACACTCACACTGACTCCCCAACACTCACACTCACACTGACACCCCAACACACACACTCACACTGACACCCCAACACACACACTCACACCCCAACACACACACTCACACCCCAACACACACACTCACACTGACACCCCAACACACACACTCACACTGACACCCCAACACACACACTCACACTTACACCCCAACACACACACTCACACTGACACCCCAACACACACACTCACACTGACACCCCAACACACACACTCACACTGACACCCCAACACACACACTCACACTGACACTCCAACACACACACTCCCTCTGACACCCCAACACACACACTCACACCCCAACACATACACTCACACTGACTCCCCAACACTCACACTGACACCCCAATACACACACTCACACTGACACCCCAACACACACACTCACACTGACACCCCAACACACACACTCACACTGACACCCCAACACACACACTCACACTGACACCCCAACACACACACTCACACTGACACCCCAACACACACACTCACACTAGGGGAGGACAGCTCATAATAATAACTGAATGGCATTAAACACCTGTGTTTATACCTTCTTACTGATTCTGCTCCATTAGATCGAGCCCGTCCTCACCAAATAAGGTCCCACCAACCACCTGTGATACACACACTCACACACACATGCATACTGACGCCACACACGCGTTCATACCCACCATATAATACTGCTGCTGCCGTCTATTATCTATCCTGTTGTCTAGTCACTTTACCCCTACCTACAGTATACTGCTGTTACTGTCTATTATCTATCCTTTACCCCTACCTACAGTATACTGCTGTTACTGTCTATTATCTATCCTTTACCCCTACCTACAGTATACTGCTGTTACTGTCTATTATCTATCCTTTACCCCTACCTACAGTATACTGCTGTTACTGTCTATTATCTATCCTTTACCCCTACCTACAGTATACTGCTGTTACTGTCTATTATCTATCCTTTACCCCTACCTACAGTATACTGCTGTTACTGTCTATTATCTATCCTTTACCCCTACCTACAGTATACTGCTGTTACTGTCTATTATCTATCCTTTACCCCTACCTACAGTATACTGCTGTTACTGTCTATTATCTATCCTTTACCCCTACCTACAGTATACTACTGTTACTGTCTATTATCTATCCTATACCCCTACCTACAGTATACTGCTGTTACTGTCTATTATCTATCCTTTACCCCTACCTACAGTATACTGCTGTTACTGTCTATTATCTATCCTTTACCCCTACCTACAGTATACTGCTGTTACTGTCTATTATCTATCCTTTACCCCTACCTACAGTATACTGCTGTTACTGTCTATTATCTATCCTTTTCCCCTAACTATATGTACATAAGGTAGCTACATATGCCTCGTACCCCTGCACATTGACTTGGTACTGGTACTCCCTGTATATAACCATGTTATTACCTCGTACCCCTGCGCATTGACTTGGTACTGAATCTCTCCTGTATATAGCCATGTTATTACCTCGTACCCCTGCACATTGACTTGGTACTGGTACTCCCTGTATATAGCCATGTTATTACCTCGTACCCCTGCACATTGACTTGGTACTGGTACACCTTGTATATAGCCATGTTATTACCTCATACCCCTGCACATTGACTTGGTACTGATACTCCCTGTATATAGCCATGTTATTACCTCGTACCCCTGACCATTGACTTGGTACTGGTACACCCTGTATATAGCCATGTTATTACCTCGTACCCCTGCACATTGACTTGGTACTGATACTCCCTGTATATAGCCATGTATTACCTCGTACCCCTGCACATTGACTTGGTACTGATACTCCCTGTATATAGCCATGTTATTACCTCGTACCCCTGACCATTGACTTGGTACTGATACTCCTGTATATAGCCATGTTATTACCTCGTACCCCTGCACATTGACTTGGTACTGGTACTCCTGTATATAGCCATGTTATTACCTCGTACCCCTGACCATTGACTTGGTACTGGTACTCCTGTATATAGCCATGTTATTACCTCGTACCCCTGACCATTGACTTGGTACTGGTACTCCCTGTATATAGACATGTTATTACCTCGTACCCTGCACATTGACTTGGTACTGGTACTCGTTGTATAGAGCCATCTTATTACCTCGTACCCCTGCGCATTGACTCGGTACTGGTACTCCTGTATATAGGCATGTTATTACCTCATACCCCTGCACATTGACTTGGTACTGATACTCCCTGTATATAGCCATGTTATTACCTCGTACCCCTGCACATTGACTTGGTACTGGTACTCGTTGTATATAGCCATGTTTTACCTCGTACCCCTGCACATTGACTTGGTACTGGTACTCGTTGTATAGAGCCATGTTATTACCTCGTACCCCTGCACATTGACTTGGTACTGATACTCCCTGTATATAGCCATGTTATTACCTCGTACCCCTGCACATTGACGTGGTACTGATACTCCTGTATATAGCCATGTTATTACCTCGTACCCCTGCACATTGACTTGGTACTGATACTCCCTGTATATAGCCATGTTATTACCTCGTACCCCTGCACATTGACTTGGTACTGATACTCCTGTATATAGCCATGTTATTACCTCGTACCCCTGACCATTGACTTGGTACTGATACTCCTGTATATAGCCATGTTATTACCTCGTACCCCTGCACATTGACTTGGTACTGATACTCCCTGTATATAGCCATGTTATTACCTCGTACCCTGCACATTGACTTGGTACTGATACTCCCTGTATATAGCCATGTTATTACCTCATACCCCTGACCATTGACTTGGTACTGGTACTCCCTGTATATAGCCATGTTATTACCTCGTACCCCTGCACATTGACTTGGTACTGGTACTCCTGTATATAGCCATGTTATTACCTCGTACCCCTGCACATTGACTTGGTGCTGGTACTCCCTGTAAATAGCCATGTTATTACCTCGTACACCTGCACATTGACTTGATACTGGTACTCCTGTATATAGCCATGTTATTACCTCGTACCCCTGCACATTGACTTGGTACTGGTACACCCTGTATATAGCCATGTTATTACCTCGTACCCCTGCGCATTGACTTGGTACTGATACTCCTGTATATAGCCATGTTATTACCTCGTACCCCTGCACATTGACTTGGTACTTGTACTCCTGTATATAGCCATGTTATTACCTCGTACCCCTGCACATTGACTTGGTACTGGTACTCCTGTATATAGCCATGTTATTACCTCGTACCCCTGCGCATTGACTTGGTACCGATACTCCTGTATATAGACATGTTATTACCTCGTACCCCTGCGCATTGACTTGGTACTGAATCTCCTGTATATAGACATGTTATTATCTCGTACCCCTGCGCATTGACTTGGTACTGAATCTCCTGTATACAGCCATGTTATTACCTCGCACCCCTGCGCATTGACTCGGTACTGGTACTCCCTGTATATAGCCATGTTATTACCTCATACCCCTGCACATTGACTTGGTACTGATACTCCTGTATATAGCCATGTTATTACCTCGTACCCCTGCACATTGACTTGGTACTGGTACTCGTTGTATATAGCCATGTTATTACCTCGTACCCCTGCACATTGACTTGGTACTGGTACTCATTGTATAGAGCCATGTTATTACCTCGTACCCCTGCACATTGACTTGGTACTGATACTCCCTGTATATAGCCATGTTATTACCTCGTACCCCTGCACATTGACTTGGTACTGATACTGCACATTGACTTGGTACTGATACTCCCTGTATATAGCCATGTTATTACCTCGTACCCCTGACCATTGACTTGGTACTGGTACTCCCTGTATATAGCCATGTTATTACCTCGTACCCCTGCACATTGACTTGGTACTGGTACTCCCTGTATATAGCCATGTTATTACCTCGTACCCCTGCACATTGACTTGGTACTGATACTCCCTGTATATAGCCATGTTATTACCTCGTACCCCTGCACATTGACTTGGTACTGATACTCCCTGTATATAGCCATGTTATTACCTCGTACCCCTGCACATTGACTTGGTACTGATACTCCCTGTATATAGCCATGTTATTACCTCGTACCCCTGCACATTGACTTGGTACTGATACTCCCCCTGTATATAGCCATGTTATTACCTCGTTATTACCCCTGACCATTGACTTGGTACTGATACTCCCTGTATATAGCCATGTTATTACCTCGTACCCCTGCACATTGACTTGGTACTGATACTCCCTGTATATAGCCATGTTATTACCTCGTACCCCTGCACATTGACTTGGTACTGATACTCCTGTATATAGCCATGTTATTACCTCATACCCCTGACCATTGACTTGGTACTGGTACTCCTGTATATAGCCATGTTATTACCTCGTACCCCTGCACATTGACTTGGTACTGGTACTCCTGTATATAGCCATGTTATTACCTCGTACCCCTGCACATTGACTTGGTGCTGGTACTCCTGTAAATAGCCATGTTATTACCTCGTACACCTGCACATTGACTTGATACTGGTACTCCCTGTATATAGCCATGTTATTACCTCGTACCCCTGCACATTGACTTGGTACTGGTACTCCCTGTATATAGCCATGTTATTACCTCGTACCCCTGCGCATTGACTTGGTACTGATACTCCCTGTATATAGCCATGTTATTACCTCGTACCCCTGCACATTGACTTGGTACTGGTACTCGTTGTATATAGCCATGTTATTACCTTGTACCCCTGCACATTGACTTGGTACTGGTACTCCCTGTATATAGCCATGTTACTACCTCGTACCCCTGACCATTGACTTGGTACTGATACTCCTGTATATAGCCATGTTATTACCTCGTACCCCTGCACATTGACTTGGTACTGGTACTCTGGTTGTATAGAGCCTGTATATAGCCATGTTATTACCTCATACCCCTGCACATTGACTTGGTACTGATACTCCTGTATATAGCCATGTTATTACCTCGTACCCTGACCATTGACTTGGTACTGATACTCCCTGTATATAGCCATGTTATTACCTCGTACCCCTGCACATTGACTTGGTACTGGTACTCCCTGTATATAGCCATGTTATTACCTCGTACCCCTGACCATTGACTTGGTACTGGTACTCCCTGTATATAGACATGTTATTACCTCGTACCCCTGACCATTGACTTGGTACTGGTACTCCTGTATATAGCCATGTTATTACCTCGTACCCCTGCACATTGACTTGGTACTGATACTCCTGTATATAGCCATGTTATTACCTCGTACCCCTGCACATTGACTTGGTACTGATACTCCCTGTATATAGCCATGTTATTACCTCGTACCCCTGACCATTGACTTGGTACTGATACTCCCTGTATATAGCCATGTTATTACCTCGTACCCCTGCACATTGACTTGGTACTGATACTCCCTGTATATAGCCATTTTATTACCTCGTACCCCTGCACATTGACTTGGTACTGATACTCCCTGTATATAGCCATGTTATTACCTCGTACCCTGACCATTGACTTGGTACTGATACTCCTGTATATAGCCATGTTATTACCTCGTGCCCCTGCACATTGACTTGGTACTGATACTCCTGTATATAGCCATGTTATTACCTCGTACCCCTGACCATTGACTTGGTACTGGTACTCCCTGTATATAGCCATGTTATTACCTCGTACCCCTGACCATTGACTTGGTACTGGTACTCCCTGTATATAGCCATGTTATTACCTCGTACCCCTGCACATTGACTTGGTACTGATACTCCCTGTATATAGCCATGTTATTACCTCATACCCTGACCATTGACTTGGTACTGATACTCCCTGTATATAGCCATGTTATTACCTCGTACCCCTGCACATTGACTTGGTACTGATACTCCCTGTATATAGCCATGTTATTACCTCGTACCCCTGACCATTGACTTGGTACTGATACTCCCTGTATATAGCCATGTTATTACCTCGTACCCCTGACCATTGACTTGGTACTGGTACTCCCTGTATATAGCCATGTTATTACCTCGTACCCCTGACCATTGACTTGGTACTGATACTCCCTGTATATATTCATGTTATTACCTCGTACCCCTGACCATTGACTTGGTACTGATACTCCCTGTATATAGCCATGTTATTACCTCGTACCCCTGCACATTGACTTGGTACTGATACTCCCTGTATATAGCCATGTTATTACCTCATACCCCTGACCATTGACTTGGTACTGATACTCCCTGTATATAGCCATGTTATTACCTCGTACCCCTGCACATTGACTTGGTACTGATACTCCCTGTATATAGCCATGTTATTACCTCGTACCCCTGACCATTGACTTGGTACTGATACTCCCTGTATATAGCCATGTTATTACCTCGTACCCCTGACCAAATCAAATCAAATCAAATCAAAATCAAATCAAATCAAATTTTATTTGTCACATACACATGGTTAGCAGATGTTAATGCGAGTGTAGCGAAATGCTTGTGCTTCTAGTTCCGACAATGCAGTAATAACGAGCAAGTAATCTAACTAACAATTCCAAAAAAAACTACTGTCATACACAGTGTAAGGGGATAAAGAATATGTACATAAGGATATATGAATGAGTGATGGTACAGAGCAGCATAGGCAAGATACAGTAGATGATATCGAGTACAGTATATACATATGAGATAAGTATGTAAACCAAGTGGCATAGTTAAAGTGGCTAGTGATACATGTATTACATAAGGATGCAGTCGATGATATAGAGTACAGTATCAACGTATGCATATGAGATGAACAATGTAGGGTAAGTAACATTATATAAGGTAGCATTGTTTAAAGTGGCTAGTGATATATTTACATCATTTCCCATCGATTCCCATGATTAAAGTGGCTGGAGTAGAGTCAGTGTCATTGACAGTGTGTTGGCAGTAGCCACTCAATGTTAGTGGTGGCTGTTTAACAGTCTGATGGCCTTGAGATAGAAGCTGTTTTTCAGTCTCTCGGTCCCAGCTTTGATGCACCTGTACTGACCTCGCCTTCTGGATGGCAGCGGGGTGAACAGGCAGTGGCTCGGGTGGTTGATGTCCTTGATGATCTTTATGGCCTTCCTGTAGCATCGGGTGGTGTAGGTGTCCTGGAGGGCAGGTAGTTTGCCCCCGGTGATGCGTTGTGCAGACCTCACTACCCTCTGGAGAGCCTTACGGTTGAGGGCGGTGCAGTTGCCAAACCAGGCGGTGATACAGCCCGCCAGGATGCTCTCGATTGTGCATCTGTAGAAGTTTGTGAGTGCTTTTGGTGACAAGCCGAATTTCTTCAGCCTCCTGAGGTTGAAGAGGCGCTGCTGCGCCTTCCTCACGATGCTGTCTGTGTGAGTGGACCAATTCAGTTTGTCTGTGATGTGTATGCCGAGGAACTTAAAACTTGCTACCCTCTCCACTACTGTTCCATCGATGTGGATGGGGGTGTTCCCTCTGCTGTTTCCTGAAGTCCACAATCATCTCCTTAGTTTTGTTGACGTTGAGTGTGAGGTTATTTTCCTGACACCACACTCCGAGGGCCCTCACCTCCTCCCTGTAGGCCGTCTCGTCGTTGTTGGTAATCAAGCCTACCACTGTTGTGTCGTCCGCAAACTTGATGATTGAGTTGGAGGCGTGCATGGCCACGCAGTCGTGGGTGAACAGGGAGTACAGGAAAGGGCTCAGAACGCACCCTTGTGGGTCCCCAGTGTTGAGGATCAGCGGGGAGGAGATGTTGTTGCCTACCCTCACCACCTGGGGGCGGCCCGTCAGGAAGTCCAGTACCCAGTTGCACAGGGCGGGGTCGAGACCCAGGGTCTCGAGCTTGATGACGAGCTTGGAGGGTACTATGGTGTTGAATGCCGAGCTGTAGTCGATGAACAGCATTCTCACATAGGTATTCCTCTTGTCCAGATGGGTTAGGGCAGTGTGCAGTGTGGTTGAGATTGCATCGTCTGTGGACCTATTTGGGCGGTAAGCAAATTGGAGTGGGTCAAGGGTGTCAGGTAGGGTGGAGGTGATATGGTCCTTGACTAGTCTTTCAAAGCACTTCATGATGACGGATGTGAGTGCTACGGGCGGTAGTCATTTAGCTCAGTTACCTTAGCTTTCTTGGGAACAGGAACAATGGTGGCCCTCTTGAAGCATGTGGGAACAGCAGACTGGTATAGGGATTGATTGAATATGTCCGTGAACACACCGGCCAGCTGGTCTGCGCATGCTCTGAGGGCGCGGCTGGGGATGCCGTCTGGGCCTGCAGCCTTGCGAGGGTTAACACGTTTAAATGACTTACTCACTTCGGCTGCAGTGAAGGAGAGACCACATGTTTCCGTTGCAGGCCGTGTCAGTGGCACTGTATTGTCCTCAAAGCGGGCAAAAAGTTATTTAGTCTGCCTGGGAGCAAGACATCCTGGTCCGTGACTGGGCTGGGTTTCTTCCTGTAGTCCGTGATTGACTGTAGACCCTGCCACATACCTCTTGTGTCTGAGCCGTTGAATTGAGATTCTACTTTGTCTCTGTACTGGCGCTTAGCTTGTTTGATAGCCTTGCGGAGGGAATAGCTGCACTGTTTGTATTCAGCCATGTTACCAGACACCTTGCCCTGATTAAAAGCAGTGGTTCGTGCCTTCAGTTTCACACGAATGCTGCCATCAATCCACGGTTTCTGGTTAGGGAATGTTTTAATCGTTGCTATGGGAACGACATCTTCAACGCACGTTCTAATGAACTCGCACACCGTATCAGCGTATTCGTCAATGTTGTTGTCTGACGCAATACGAAACATCTCCCAGTCCACGTGATGGAAGCAGTCTTGGAGTGTGGAGTCAGCTTGGTCGGACCAGCGTTGGACAGACCTCAGCTTGGGAGCTTCTTGTTTTAGTTTCTGTCTGTAGGCAGGGATCAACAAAATGGAGTCGTGGTCAGCTTTTCTGAAAGGGGGCGGGGCAGGGCCTTATATGCGTCGCGGAAGTTAGAGTAACAATGATCCAGGGTCTTTCCACCCCTGGTTGCGCAATCGATATGCTGATAAAATTTAGGGAGTCTTGTTTTCAGATTAGCCTTGTTAAAATCCCCAGCTACAATGAATGCAGCCTCCGGATAAATCGTTTCCAGTTTGCAGAGAGTTAAATAAAGTTCGTTCAGAGCCATCGATGTGTCTGCTTGGGGGATATATACGGCTGTGATTATAATCGAAGAGAATTCTCTTGGTAGATAATGCGGTCTACATTTGATTGTGAGGAATTCTAAATCAGGTGAACAGAAGGATTTGAGTTCCTGTATGTTTCTTTCATCACACCATGTCACGTTGGCCATAAGACATACGCCCCCGCCCCTCTTCTTACCAGAAAGATGTTTGTTTCTGTCGGCGCGATGCGTGGAGAAACCCGCTGGCTGCACCGCTCGGATTGCGTCTCTCCAGTTAGCCATGTTTCCGTGAAGCAGAGAACGTTACAGTCTCTGATGTCCCTCTGGAATGCTACCCTTGCTCGGATTTCATCAACCTTGTTGTCAAGAGACTGGACATTGGCAAGAAGAATGCTAGGGAGTGGTGCACGATGTGCCCGTCTCCGGAGTCTGACCAGAAGACCGCTTCGTTTCCCTCTTTTTCTGAGTCGTTTTTTTTTTTTTGGTCGCTGCATGTGATCCACTCGGTTACACTGGTTGTAAGGCAGAACACAGGATCCGCGTCGCGAAAAACATATTCTTGGTCGTACTGATGGTGAGTTGACGCTGATCTTATATTCAGTAGTTCTTGTCGGCTGTATGTAAAGAAACCTAAGATGACCTGGGGTACTAGTGTAAGAAATAACACGTAAAAAAACAAAAAACTGCATAGTTTCCTAGGAACGCGAAGCGAGGCGGCCATCTCTGTCGGCGCCGGAAGGCATTGACTTGGTACTGGTACTCCTGTATATAGCCATGTTATTGACCATTGACCTACTGATACTCCCTGTATATAGCCCCTGACCATTGACTTGGTACTGATACTCCCTGTATATAGCCATGTTATTACCTCGTACCCCTGACCATTGACTTGGTACTGGTACTCCCTGTATATAGCCATGTTATTACCTCGTACCCCTGACCATTGACTTGGTACTGGTACACCCTGTATATAGCCATGTTATTACCTCGTACCCCTGCACATTGACTTGGTACTGATACTCCCTGTATATAGCCATGTTATTACCTCGTACCCCTGCACATTGACTTGGTACTGATACTCCCTGTATATAGCCATGTTATTACCTCGTACCCCTGACCATTGACTTGGTACTGGTACACCCTGTATATAGCTACTTCATTTTTACTCCTTATTGATATTCGTTATTCACTGTGTATATATTCCTTGTGTCATTATTTAAAATGTTTATTCTATTTTCTCTCTGCATTGTTGTAGATGGACCCGTAAGTAAGAATTTCACTGTTAGTCTACACCTGTTGTTTACGAAGCATGTGACAAATACGATTTGATTTGATTAAAAAAACAAGATAGATTTTGATTCAAGAATAGGGCTAGCTAGAAGAACGTGTGAATGCATTTATTTTCATGGATGAAATCAATTCTAATCATATTTCATTCATATTTTGAACATATGTGTTATGTATACTTGCAATAGGCTCCATTCCCTGTAACAATGTTTCGAGATTTGAATTCTAGGGTTGTGCTTCGGCTCTGGTACGTCACACAAGTTGGCTCCATGTTGTCTGGGGGTCACTTCACGAGAGAGAGAGGGGCAACTAATAGAAAGTGTGTACGCAAATTTATATTGCAATCCTTACCAAATGAATTTACTTACCGTGACACACGTTTTCCAGCTGCTATCTTTTCTATGGCACTTGTCTTTTTACCTTAGAAAAAAATGATCAAGTTATTTGTATCCTAGTGAGAATCACGTCAAGCCGTTTGCACACCCCCACAACAAACTGAAACAAACGAAATTGAACAAAAAGCAGAGTTGGTGATATGTGCGCGGCTCATCTGTGTGGCGTTTTGTTTTGTCTCATTCGACACGTCCAATCGGCGTTTGATAAGACAGTGGCTACAGCTGCTCCAATAGATACAACTGGAAGGGTCAGCCACTAGTGGGCAGTCTTCCTTCACACGTAGTAAGTTCTCTTCTGATGAGACAGCCTGACAGAGACAGACAGGAAGGCAGACAGACAGACAAATTCCCAACAATATATTAAACATTGGAATATTGAAGATAATTTATTTTAAAAATGAAGTATGTAGATTAAATTATATCTTAATCAGACAATGGACATGATACAGCTGTAACCTATGCTGACCTACCAAGCAAAAAGGAGTAAGTGCTCTTTTAAAAAAATTTTTTTAAACAGGCAAGTCAGTTAATAACAAATTCTTATTTACAATGACAGCCTACCAGGGAACAGTGGGTTAACTGCCTTGTTCAGAAGGGCAGATTTGTACCATATCAGCTCAGAGATTTGATCTAGCAGGGTAGCCTAGTGGTTAGAGTTCAAACCCCCAAGCTGACAAGGTACAAATCTGTCGTTCTGCGCCCTGAACAGGCAGTTAACCCACTGTTCCTAGGCCGTCATTGAAAATAAGATTTTTTTCTTAACTGACTTGCCTAGTTAAATAAATAGCAACCTTTCAGTTACTGGCCCAATACTCTAACCACTAGCCTACCTGCCACTCACTGCATGGATCTGAGAAAAATTGCTTTGGTTTTACACTAACTATGCAGTTACTGCTAACATGACCCCCATTTTCTCCAAAACACAATACAATAGAGGCAGAATACTTGTCTACATGATTAAGCATATATTTAATGTAGCAAAAAATGACATTAACTCATTTTCGACCATTTTCATTTTTTCATTTTTCCATTTTCATTCTCATTTTCGACCAGTTACAGTCTTTTTTGCTTGGTAGGGCAGTTTGGGAGAATCATGTACCTACAGTATCCTCAGAATGAAAAAGCCTAACAGTATGATAATGCTGCTGGGGAGGTAATGCTGCCCGGGAGGTAATGCTGCCCGGGAGGTAATGCTGCCGGGGAGGTAATGTTGTTGGGGAGGTAATGCTGTCTGGGAGGTAATGTTGCCGGGGAGACCCAAACTCCTTCAATGGGTTCTAGAACAGAACTGCGAGGGACGGCGCGTTCTGCAACAGAATGTAAGTACACAGCAATGTCAATAACAGACAGAAGCGACATGGTGATACTGTATTCCAAGGCTTGAGGTACAGAAAACATGTTAGGTGTCTGTCTGTTTTGTGGTTTTCATTCATTCATTATCTCTTATTTATGTTAATATCTTTTTTTTAAATAGGACTACAGTTTACTCTGTCCTCATTTATTTACTTAGCCTATGGGCTATTATTTTAGCCAATAAGGTCTCCTGAGTGGCACAGCGGTCTAAGGCACAGCATCTCAGTGCCATGGGGTGTTACTACAGACCCTGGTTTGATACCAGGCTGTATCACAACCGACCGTGATTGGGAGTCCCATTGTGAGGCGCACAATTGGCCAAGTGTTGTCTGGGCTAGGGCAGTCATTGTAAGTAATAATTTGTTCTTAACTGACTTGCCTAGTTAAATATATATATATATATATATTGTTTAAGTCCCATGCTCTATGAATCACCCAATACACAGATACTCTCCCTTTGATGGAAGGAAATTAATTGATTTGTAGATCTTCATTGACAGCTCTTTCACAATAACGCAAGAGATACAATACCTATTTGATCTGTTCCTTAAATTACCGTCCGCATCTTGGGTGTTCTCTTGACATAAGTGGGCCATTGTAGGTCAAGCCTGGCCAAGCCTGGTCAAGCCTGGTCAAGCCTGGTCAAGCCTGGCCAAGTTAATAGGATGTATCAGGGGGCAATAGGTGGACCACAGATCAACCATGGTACAGGGAAGCTGGAGGCCTTCCGTTCTGGGGAGAAACATCTGCCTCTATCAACACAGAGAGAAGGACATCATCTTATGTAACAAGTCTCTGAGGAGCAAAAGCTTAGTCCCAGATCTGTTTGTGCTGATCATCAATATGGTGATCAATGACCTTCAGGAGTTGGAAATACAGCATAAACTGACCTGGGGCCCCACAAGGGTGCGTTCTCAGCCCCCTCTTGTACTCCCTTTTCACCCATGACTGTGTGGCCATGCACGCCTCCAACTCAATCATCACGTTTCCAGACGACACTACAGTGGTAGGCTTGATTACCAACAACGATGAGACGGCCTACAGGGAGGAGGTGAGGGCCCTCGGAGTGTGGTGTCAGGAAAATAACCTCGCACTCAACGTCAACAAAACAAAGGAGATGATCATGGACTTCAGGAAACAGCAGAGGGAGCAGCCCCCTATCCACATCGACAGGACAGTAGTGGAAAAGGTGGAAAGTTTTAAGTTCCTCGGCGTACACATCACGGACCAACTGAATTGGTCCACCCACACAGACAACGTGGTGAAGAAGGCGCAACAGCGCCTCTTCAACCTCAGGAGGCTGACGAAATTTGGCTTGTCACCAAAAACACTCACAAACTTTTACTGATGCACAATCGAGAGCATCCTGTCGGGCTGTATCACCGCCTGGTACGGCAACTGCTCCACCCACAACCGTAAGGCTCTCCAGAGGGTAGTGAGGTCTGCACAACGCATCACCGGGGGCAAACTACCTGCCCTCCAGGACACCTACACCACCCGATGTCACAGGAAGGCCAAAAAGACCATCAAGGACAACAACCACCTGAGCCACTGCATCCAGAAGGCGAGGTCAGTACAGGTGCATCAAAGCGGGGACCGAGAGACTGAAAAACAGCCTCTATCTCAAGGCCATCAGACTGTTAAACAGCCATCACTAACATTGAGTGGCTGCTGCCAACATACCGACTCAACTTTAGCCACTTTAATAATGGAAAAATAGGATGTAATACATGTCACTGTTAACAATGCCACTTTTTAAAATGTTCACATAACCTACATTACTCATCTCATATGTATATACTGTACTCTTACATACCCTACATTACTCATCTCATATGTATATACGGTACTCTTACATACCCTACATTACTCATCTCATATGTATATACGGTACTCTTACATACCCTACATTACTCATCTTATATGTATATACTGTACTCTTACATACCCTACATTACTCATCTCATATGTATATACTGTACTCTTACATACCCTACATTACTCATCTCATATGTATATACGGTACTCTTACATACCCTACATTACTCATCTCATATGTATATACTGTACTCTTACATACCCTACATTACTCATCTCATATGTATATACGGTACTCTTACATACCCTACATTACTCATCTCATATGTATATACTGTACTCTTACATAACCTACATTACTAATCTCATATGTATATACTGTACTCTTACATACCCTACATTACTCATCTCATATGTATATACGGTACTCTTACATACCCTACATTACTCATCTCATATATATACGGTACTCTTACATACCCTACATTACTCATCTCATATGTATATACTGTACTCTTACATACCCTACATTACTCATCTCATATGTATATACGGTACTCTTACATACCCTACATTACTCATCTCATATGTATATACGGTACTCTTACATACCCTACATTACTCATCTCATATGTATATACGGTACTCTTACATACCCTACATTACTCATCTTATATGTATATACTGTACTCTTACATACCCTACATTACTCATCTCATATGTATATACGGTACTCTTACATACCCTACATTACTCATCTCATATGTATATACGGTACTCTTACATACCCTACATTACTCATCTCATATGTATATACGGTACTCTTACATACCCTACATTACTCATCTCATATGTATATACGGTACTCTTACATAACCTACATTACTCATCTCATATGTATATACGGTACTCTTACATAACCTACACTACTTATCTCATATGTATATACTGTACTCTATACCATCTACTGCATCTTGCCTCTGCCGTTCGGCCATCGCTCATCCATATATTTATATGTACATATTCTTATTCATTCCTTTACACTTGCGTGTGTATTAGGTAATTGTTGTGAAATTGTTAGATTACTTGTTAGATATGACTGCATGGACGGAACTAGAAGCACAAGCATTTCGCTACACTCCACATTAACATCTGCTAACCATGTGTATGTGACCAATAAAATTTGATTTGATTTGGTACCAGGCTATAAAAAAAACTTTAGGTATAACCAGTGAATGTCAGGTCAAGACTCCCTCTTCACTGATGTCGTGCCACATCCTGCTCTTTTTAAAAATATATATTATTATTTAACCTTTATTTAACCAGGCAATGACTGCCTAGGAACAGTGGGTTAACTGCCTGTTCAGGGGCAGAACCACAGATTTGTACCTTGCCAGCTCGGGGGTTTGAACTTGCAACCTTCCGGTTATTAGTCCAACGCTCTAACCACTAGGCTACCCTGCCGTCTGTCAGAGACGAGTGATCATTGTTGTAATTTCAACTTTTAATATAGGAAGAACAAAGCTCTTAGGCTTAGTAAGCTCTCTGTCTTTCCTCTCCTAGGAAGGGTAACAGCTGTCTTCAGGGATGAGAATGTTATGGCTAGGTGTCTCAAAGAAGTGTTAAAGCCACGGGAACAGGACCAGTAGAGGAATACATGAGGTGAAAGCAGTACTAATACCTTGGTGTTTTTAATAGTACCACACGTGCTCCATGTTACAGGGCTAATAACGGGCGCTAGGCCGACTTCATCATAGTCCGGGAGGGCACAGAATAAAGAATAAATGAAACAGAGGATTGAACTTAAACAATGGTCACATTGACATGGAAACCCTCTGAACTTGTACAACTTTTGCTTTTAAAATGGTGTGTCAATCTACCATGTCTTGCTGAAACAAAATACTATAGGCTACTAGTAGCAATAAATAACGTAATAAACTACATGACATCCAGCAACAACATTGAGTCTCTACATGTTTGGTTACGAATGTAATGGTAAAGATGTAACAGCAGTATTATTCTCCCTGACGGTCTTTGCTCCATCTATTACCTTGAGCTCTAAGTCTCGTATAGAATCCGAACTCTGACATTCGAGAGAGTTCTAGAATCCGGTGGGAATTCCAGAGCTCTAAAGAGTGCCGTGACCTTTGCCTTCTCCATAATCTGTCTCAAAATATTTAGACTTGTTAAATTGTTGCTTGGCATGCAGACCAGTCAGTGGCCTTCAGTTCCTGACCAGGACTCCTAGTCAGGGGTCTCTCTGCCCCCTGTAGCTCCAACAGCTTGGTAGTGTCTGCTCCAGAGTGTTGAACACTTTTGGAATGTTTCATTCATTGTTTCGGATCATTTGCCGGGAGACCTGCCAACTGGGAGAAGGCTATTGCATGCATATATCTGTCTCCCCCTCTCTATCTCTCTCTCCCTTACAACACTCCTATACACGGCCCTTCCCAGGCGCTCAACCAAGAAACTGGAACTCACAGTAGGGGTTCCTATGTTCTAAATTCTTTACAAAGAACAATTCTCCCCCCAGAGAAAATACAGAAACAAACTTCAAAGAGTTTTTAAAACTTAACATTAAAGTCAATGTTAGTGAGTGGTGAGTTGAAGGTATCGGTCTTGGATTCAATTATTATTGATATCACATGGATGAGATTAACTTTGAAAAATGTCCCAATTCAGTTTTCAGTTCCTGTACAGTGAGGTGTTGACGTTGTTCTACAGATGGACCTGTGTCGGTGGTTTTCAGCAGGAGTTTGTCTAATTCAAACAAAAGAAAGACATTGTTCTCAGACATTTTTGCCCATCTACCATTCCAGTGTTTAATTGCCATATTGTAATTACTTCGCCACCATGGCCTATTTATTGCCTTACCTCACCTCATTTTCACTCACTGTATATAGACTTTGTTTTCTTTTGTTCTACTGTATTATTGACTGTATGTTTTGTTCATTCCATGTGTAACTCTGTGTTGTTGTATGTGTCGAACTGCTATGCTTATTCTTGGCCAGGTAGCAGTTGTAAATGATAACTTGTTCTCAACTAGCCTTCCTGGTTAAAGGTGAAATGAAAAAATTTAAAAAACATTGAGTATGGTACATCCCAAAGGCACCCTGTGTCCTATACAGTACACTACCGTTTGACCAGAGCCCCTATGGACCATGGTCAAAAGTAGGACTTTAAACAGGGAATAGGATGCCATTTTTGATGCAGATAATATAGACAAGTGCCGTGCCAATATCTTGAAACACTTAGGTGTCGTCATGGATAGAACTTGAATAAATCCCAACAAACTACAAAATGAACATTTAATTTTTTGGGATGTGCAGACATTGCTCTTTGGTTTCCACACATAAATATATTGCTACAGTGTGTTACAAATGGAAAGCATGTGACATAACTATGGGTGCATTATTGTTTTTAACAGGTTTAATGGAAGAAAAAAAAATATCAAAGAGAAGCAGAACTTATTTGCATATGCCCGAATAGCTTTTCCGTTCCAGCCTAAATATGAAAACATACTACATCTGTCATATCAAAACAAAATACAGTATATATTTCTCAAGAAAATCCGCTCTGCGTTTACATTTAAAATCAGAAGTCACGTGTGAAAAATTCAAATGAAACTACAGTATATGTAGTCATAGCTAGTTGCTGTGCTTTGGATGTCCATTTTTCACATCAAAAGAAAATACACAAGTAATTCAATTCTTTGGTCTTTGTTATTTGAAAGCAATTATCGAAGATATTCCAATAAAATATACCCCAACTCTGTCTTCATCTAGAGATTGGTTAATATTTACCATCTTTGACAAAATGTGATCCATTACACTTTCTTTTTTCCCCCCAGATAAGAATATATTCCATAAACAAACAGGAACAATCCACTGATTTGTGTTGATGTTTATGTTTTTCTCTTCATTTACTGGATGCGAGTCATCGTTCTGCTGGAGATACTTTTCCTGACCTTCTGGAAGAGATCATCTGAAACAAAAGATCAAAACAACATTTAACACCAGTTCAACAGTAGTTTGTTTTGTGGAATGCACCACACGAGACTGTGAGAGATCCAAGAATATTTACCATTTTTGACTCCGATTCTTGAGTCCGTCTGTGAATAAAGGAATACAACAACATCTACAGTTGAAGTTGGAAGTTTACATACACCATCAGCCAAATACATTTAAACTCAGTTTTTCACAATTCCTGACGTTTAATCCCAGTAAATATTCCTTGTCTTAGGTCAGTTAGGATCACCACTTTATTTTAAGAATGTGAAATGTCAAAATAATAGTAGAGAAAATTATTTCTTTCATCACATTCCCAATGGGTCAGAAGTTTACATACAGTCAATTAGTATTTGGTAGTATTGACTTTAAATTGTTTAACTTGGGTCAAAGATTTCAGGTAGCCTTCCACAAGCTTCCACAATAAGTTGGGTGAATTTTGTCCCATTCCTCCTGACAGAGCTGGTGCAACTGAGTCAGGTTTGTAGGCCTCCATGCTCGCACACGCTTTTTCAGTTTTGCCCACATATTTTCTATAGGATTGAGATCAGGGCTTTGTGATGGCCACTCCAATACCCTGACTTGTTGTCCTTAAGCCATTTTACCACAACTTTGAAGTATACTGGGGTCATTGTCCATTTGGAAGACCCATTTCGACCAAGCTTTAATTTTCTGACTGATGTCTTGAGATGTTGTTTCAATATATCCACGTAATTTTTCTTTCTCAAATATGCCATCTATTTTGTGAAGTGCACCAGTCCCTCCTGCAGCAAAGCACCCCACAACATGATGCTGCCACCCCCGTGCTTCCTGGTTGGCGTGGTGTTCTTCGGCTTGCAAGCCTCCCCCTTGTTCCTCCAAACATAACGATGGTCATTATGGCCAAACAGTTCTATTTTTGTTTCATCAGACCAGAGGACATTTCTCCAAAAAGCACGATGCAAACCATAGTCTGGCTTTTTTATGGCGGTTTTGCAGGAGTGGCTTCTTCCTTGCTGAGCGGCCTTTCAGGTTACGTCGATATTGGACTCGTTTTACTGTGAATATAGATACCTTTGTACCTGTTTCCTCCAGCATCTTCACAAGGCCCTTTGCTGTTGTTCTGGGATTGATTTGCACTTTTCGCACCAAAGTACGTTCATCTCTAGGAGACAGAGCGTGTCTCCTTCCTGAGCGGCATGACGGCTGCATGGTCCCATGGTGTTTATACTTGAGTACTATTGTTTGTACAGATTAACCTGGATGAACCAGACTTGTGGAGGTCTCCAAATTTTTTTCTGAGGTCTTGGCTGATTTCTTTTGATTTTCCTATGATGCCAAGCAAAGAGGCACTGAGTTTGAAGGTAGGCCTTGTAATACATCCACAGGTACACCTCCAATTGACTCAAATTATGTCAATTAGCCTATCAGAATCTTCTAAAGCCCTGACACAATTTTCAGGAATGTTCCAAGCTGTTAAAAGGCACAGTCAACTTATTGTATGTAAACTTCTGACCCACTGGAATTGTGATACAGTGAATTATAAGTGAAATAATCTGCTGTAAACAATTGTTAGAAAAATTACTGTCATGCACAAAGTAGATGCCCTAACCGACTTGCCAAAACTATAGTTTGTTAACAAGAAATTTGTGGAGCGGTTGAAAAACGAGTTTTAGTGATTCCAACCTAAGAGTCTATAAATGTCTTACTATCATGGAAGAGGCAGTCCTGATGGGGTCATCAGCCTGTTCCCTGTCAACCTTAGGAGCTGGAGGAGAGAGAACAAGACAGGGTTAGAATGACAATTGGAGGATAATACAGTAATGTGAGATGGTTTATTCAGTATTTATGGACAGTGAAGCAATTGCTCTTACACAGTGGCTTTATGATGGCTCCCACAGCATGGACAACTCCATTGGTGGCCATCAAGTCGGCTTCAACCACTGGGACCTTGTTGATGTACACCGTCTGGTTCCTCTGAAGAAGAAAAAGATACAGGGTATATATAAGGTGATACTTAATATTTTCATAACAGGGGTTCACGACAATCAAGTCATGTTGAAAGAATGTACAGTACCAGGCAAATGTTTAGACAAACCTACTCATTCCAGGGGTTTTCTTTATTTTTTAAAACTATTTTCTACATGGTAAAGAAAATAGTGTTTTTCTTTATTTTCTACATTGGTATACACTACAATGTGAGATGGTTTGGGATGACTCGGACCGCAGAGTGAAGGAAAAGCAGCCAACAAGTGCTCAGCATATGTGGGAACTTTTCCAAGACAGTTGGAAAAGCATTCCAGGTGAAGCTGGTTGAGAGAACGCCAAGAGTGTGCAAAGCTGTCATCAAGACAAAGGGCGGCTACTTTTAAGAATCTCAAATCTGAAATAGATTTTGATTTGTTTAACACTTTTATGGTTACTACTATATGTGTTATTTCATAGTTTGATGTCTTCACTATTATTCTACAAGGTAGAAAATAGTAAAAAATAAAGAAAAACCCTGGAATGAGTAGGTGTGTCCAAACTTCTGACTGGTACTGTATATCAATACATTGTGCACAATGTAAATTATGTAAGTCATAGAAATACACAATAAAAAAAGTAGCATTTTCTCCACTGAAAACAAAATCATAAATAGTAGACTGGTTTCATAAACTGGTAGTACATGTTATACTGGTAGTACAGCTAAACGACTACCGCCCCGTAGCACTCACTTCCGTCATCATGAAGTGCTTTGGGAGACTAGTCAAGGACAATATCACCTCCACCCTACCTGACACCCTAGACCCACTCCAATTTGCTTACCGCCCAAATAGGTCCACAGACGATGCAATCTCAACCACACTGCACACTGCCCTAACCCATCTGGACAAGAGGAATACCTATGTGAGAATGCTGTTCATCGACTACAGCTCGGCATTCAACACCATAGTACCCTCCAAGCTCGTCATCAAGCTCGAGACCCTGGGTCTCGACCCCGCCCTGTGCAACTGGGTACTGGACTTCCTGACGGGCCGCCCCCAGGTGGTGAGGGTAGGCAACAACATCTCCACCCCGCTGATCCTCAACACTGGGGCCCCACAAGGGTGCGTTCTGAGCCCTCTCCTGTACTCCCTGTTCACCCACGACTGCGTGGCCACGCACGCCTGCAACTCAATCATCAAGTTTGCGGACGACACAACAGTGGTAGGCTTGATTACCAACAACGACGAGACGGCCGACAGGGAGGAGGTGAGGGCCCTCGGAGTGTGGTGTCAGGAAAATAACCTCACACTCAACGTCAACAAAACTAAGGGAGAGCAGAGGGAACACCCCCCTATCCACATCGATGGAACAGTAGTGGAGAGGGTAGTAAGTTAAGTTCCTCGGCATACACATCACAGACAAGCTGAATTGGTCCACTCACACAGACAGCATCGTGAAGAAGGCGCAGCAGCGCCTCTTCAACCTCAGGAGGCTGAAGAAATTCGGCTTGTCACCAAAAGCACTCACAAACTTCTACAGATGCACAATCGAGAGCATCGGGTTGTATCACCGCCTGGCAACTGCTCCGCCCACAACCGTAAGGCTCTCCAGAGGGTAGTGAGGTCTGCACAACGCATCACCGGGGGCAAACTACCTGCCCTCCAGGACACCTACACCACCCGATGTTACAGGAAGGCCATAAAGATCATCAAGGACAACAACCACCCGAGCTACTGCCTGTTCACCCCGCTATCATCCAGAAGGCGAGGTCAGTACAGGTGCATCAAAGCTGGGACCGAAAGACTGAAAAACAGCTTCTATCTCAAGGCCATCAGACTGTTAAACAGCCATCACTAACATTGAGTGGCTGCTGCCAACACACTGACTCAACTCCAGCCACTTTAATAATGGGAATTGATGGGAAATGTAAAATATATCACTAGCCACTTTAAACAATGCTACCTAATATAATGTTTACATACCCTACATTATTCATCTCATATGTATACGTATATACTGTACTCTATCATCTACTGCATCCTTATGTAATACATGTATCACTAGCCACTTTAACTATGCCACTTTGTTTACATACTCATCTCATATGTATATACTGTACTCGATACCATCTACTGTATCTTGCCTAAGCTGCTCTGTACCATCACTCATTCATATACCTTTATGTACATATTCTTTATCCCCTTACACTGTGTATAAGACAGTAGTTTTTTTTGGAATTGTTAGTTAGATTACTTGTTGGATTATTACTGCATTGTTGGAACTAGAAGCACAAGCATTTCGCTACACTCGCATTAACATCTGCTAACCATGTGTATGTGACAAATAAAATTTGATTTGATTTGATTTTACATGTTAATACTGGTAGTACATGTTAATACTGGTAATACATGTTAATACTGGTAGTACTGGTAGTACATGTTAATACTGATAGTACATGTTATACTGGTAGTACATGTTAATACTGGTAGTACATGTTAATACTGATAGTACATGATATTACTGGTAGTACATGTTAATACTGGTAGTATATGTTAGTACATGTTAATACTGGCAGTACATGTTAGTACTGGTAGTACATGTTAATACTGGTAGTATATGTTAGTACATGTTAATACTGGCAGTACATGTTAGTACTGGTAGTACATGTTAATACTGGTAGTATATGTTAGTACATGTTAATACTGGCAGTACATGTTAGTACTGGTAGTACATGTTAATACTGGTAGTTCATGTTAGTACTGGTAGTACATGTTAATACTGGTAGTACTGGTAGTACATGTTAATACTGGTAGTACATGTTATACTGGTAATACTGCTAGTACATGTTAATACTGGTAGTACATGTTAGTACTGATAGTACATGTTAATACTGGTAGTGTATGTTAGTACATGTTAATACTGGCAGTACATGTTAATACTGGTAGTTCATGTTAGTACTGGTAGTACATGTTAATACTGGTAATACTGCTAGTACATGTTAATACTGGTAGTACATGTTAATACTGGTAGTACATGTTAATACTGGTAATACATGTTAATACTGGTAATACATGTTATACTGGTAGTACATGTTAATACTGATAGTACTGGTAGTACATGTTAATACTGATAGTATATGTTAGTACATGTTAATACTGGCAGTACATGTTAGTACTGGTAGTACATGTTAATACTGGTAGTTCATGTTAGTACTGGTAGTACATGTTAATACTGGTAGTACTGGTAGTACATGTTAATACTGGTAGTACATGTTATACTGGTAATACTGCTAGTACATGTTAATACTGGTAGTACATGTTAGTACTGATAGTACATGTTAATACTGGTAGTGTATGTTAGTACATGTTAATACTGGCAGTACATGTTAGTACTGGTAGTACATGTTAATACTGGTAGTTCATGTTAGTACTGGTAGTACATGTTAATACTGGTAATACTGCTAGTACATGTTAATACTGGTAGTACATGTTAATACTGGTAGTACATGTTAATACTGGTAGTACATGTTAATACTGGTAATACATGTTAATACTGGTAATACATGTTATACTGGTAGTACATGTTAATACTGATAGTACTGGTAGTACATGTTAATACTGGTAGTACTGGTAGTACATGTTAATACTGATAGTACTGGTAGTACATGTTAATACTGGTAGTATATGTTAATACTGGTAGTATATGTTAGTACATGTTAATACTGGTAGTACATGTTAATACTGGTAATACTGCTAGTACATGTTAATACTGGCAGTACATGTTAGTACTGGTAGTTCATGTTAGTACTGGTAGTACATGTTAATACTGGTAGTACATGTTAATACTGGTAGTACATGTTAATACTGGTAGTACATGTTAGTACTGGTAGTACATGTTAATACTGGTAGTACATGTTAATACTGGTAGTACATGTTAATACTGGTAGTACATGTTAATACTGGTAGTACATGTTAATACTGGTAGTACATGTTAATACTGGTAATACTGCTAGTACATGTTAATACTGGTAGTACATGTTAATACTGGTAGTACATGTTAATACTGGTAGTACATGTTAGTACATGTTAATACTGGTAGTACATGTTAATACTGGTAATACTGGTAGTACATGTTAACTGGTAGTACATGTTAATACTGGTAGTACATGTTAATACTGGTGGTACACATGTTAGTACTGGTAGTACATGTTAGTACTCTTATTACATGTTAATACATGTTATAGCAGTACTAACATGTACTACCAGTATATGTTAGTAGCCTTTCAGTTCAGATCATGTTAGTACATGTTCATATTGTTATTACATGTTAGTACTGGTAGAACTGGTGGTACACATGTTAGTAGTATCAATATCAAACATTGTGTTGCAGGATCAAATTGTTCCAGGATTGTGTGTTCTAGAATCGTGTGTTCCAGGATCGTGTGTTCTAGGATCGTGTGTTCTAGGATCGTGTGTTCCAGGATCGTGTGTTCCAGGATCGTGTGTTCTAGGATCGTGTGTTCCGGGATTGTGTGTTCTGGGATCGCGTGTTCTAGGATCGCGTGTTCTAGGATCGCGTGTTCCAGGATCGTGTGTTCCAGGATCAAACAGTCATGAGGGCCTACTGTACCATGTTCAGCTCCAGCTTGTCTCCCTGCAGAGGCTTCAGTCTGGTATGGGAGCCCACTCCTCCACTGACCAGAATCTCCTTAGCCATGTGGTACTTCAAAACACTGGCCAGCTCCTGGGGGTTGCCTACACAACAAGCTGGTATTAGAACACCTACCAGATCATGTTGTATCTCTATGGTCTAGATGTTTACAAACAGAGGAAACTGAGGAACACTGCTGAGGGATGAATGCTTAAAAAGTGAAAAGGAATTGGTTGTGCAACATGGAACTGATGAGTTAAGGTACTTCGCATAACTTTAGCATTACAGCTACATTCTCAAGTCATTGAACATGAAGTCATTGAACATGAAGTCATTGAACATGAAGTCATTGAACATGAAGTCATTGAACAAGTCATTGAACATGAAGTCATTGAACATGAAGTCATTGAACATGAAGTCATTGAACATGAAGTCATTCAACATGAAGTCATTGAACATGAAGTCATTGAACATGAAGTCATTGAACATGATGTCATTCAACATGATGTCATTCAACATGATGTCATTCAACATGTCATTGCACATGAAGTCATTGAACATGTCATTGAACATGAAGTCATTGAACATGAAGTCATTGAACATGAAGTCATTGAACATGATTCTATTTGTCTAAACGTGTCCTGCTCATCTAAACAGTTGTTGTTGCAAAACAGTTAGGCAATCATTAACAAACAGCAGTGTTTATTCATTACACATTATTTTATATACCCAAAAAACAGTAATTGTAGCTGCAGTATACTGTAGGTAGGTCATACTGTAACTGAACAACTGGCTCCAGTTAACCACAGATGTTTGGCATTCATACGTGTGCTAGCATCCAAGATGCATTCTACCATGTCATCATTTCCTGAGTGTAGATAGGTTATTAGGTTCATTCAAACAGTTCTGTCTGTCTGCCGAACATAGTTTCACTGTGGGACGAATCAGATTGTCCTTAGGTATCATTGATTTTTCTTTGCTGGAAAAGTACAGTGTTTTGCAAAGCCAGTCATGTGAAACCTGTTCACAGTTTGGTTGTTTGTAAGGCAGGATGCCAGTCACCCAAATACACTACACATACACTACACATATGACATACACTACACATATGACATACACTACACATATGACATACACTACACATATGACATAAATTATATACACTACACATATGACATACACTACATAAATTATATACACTACACATATGACATACACTACATAAATTATATACACTACACATATGACATACACTACATAAATTATATACACTACACATATGACATACACTACACATATGACATACACTACACATATGACATACACTACACATATGACATACACTACACATATGACATACACTACACATATGACATACACTACATAAATTATATACACTACATATATGACATAAATTATATACACTACACATATGACATACACTACATAAATTATATACACTACACATATGACATACACTACATAAATTATATACACTACACATATGACATATAAATTACTACACATATGACATACACTACACATATGACATACACTACACATATGACATACACTACACATATGACATACACTACACATATGACATACACTACACATATGACATACACTACACATATGACATACACTACACATATGACATACACTACACATATGACATACACTACACATATGACATACACTACACATATGACATACACTACACATATGACATACACTACATATATGACATACACTACATATATGACATAAATTATATACACTACACATATGACATACACTACACATATGACATACACTACATATATGACATAAATTATATACACTACACATATGACATATACTACATACACAACATACATGGCGGAGAGGTATCTGTTATAATTATCCTAGTCTTACATTACCAGACCTCAACCCTGTATTCTCGTTTGAGACGGGCTTTGTTCTAGAAAAACTAGAATGTCTGGAGCCAGGGCTGTCCTTACCCATGAGTTTGTTGAGGTCAGCCTTTGGCAAGGCGCTGAAGGCATCGTTGGTGGGAGCGAACACGGTATGGGGACCGGCCTGGTTCATCAGCTCTGTCAAGCCAGCCGTCTGGATGGCACCGACCAACAGACTGGAATAGAAGGGAACACACACTTAGAAAGACCACCCTCAGAGCAACAGAGAAGACTTGACAACTGACTGATTTCCAACACACACAGTTTGCTAAAAAAAACAAACATCTTCAGAGGAAGAAAGAGGACTTCAGTTGACTATTGGGAAAGTTTTTACCACATCGAAGAGTTGTGGTTTCTGATGTGCCAAATATACCAAACATGTATCAGTTGAATCATGGCAGAACAGAACAGATCAATGGTAGTGAAAACACAGAGTAAACGGAAAAGAACCAGGACTCTGAACGTGGGTGGAAATGAAGCAGCATATTGCCTTTTGAGCTTTTCAGTTCTGGAAAAACCATTAAGATGCTTGGAGGTCTATAGCTACAGAAGAAGAACACACGCTGTGCTACGTAGGCAGAAGCTACACTGTTAAAATGAAGTGTATTGTAACACCAAAACCAGTGGCAACTGAGCTGCCACCAACTTGAAGGAGACAAAAACCTTCACTTTGCTTCAGTATTGAAACACATCATCCTGAGATGTTCTGAAACATGACAAGGTGTGTCGTAACACAACTTAATCAAGTGTTGTGTAACACCTTGCCAGGGACTAGGACCACTAACCGAAAAAAGATTGAAAACACTATTATGGTGTTTCGTGTCCTGTTCAGCGCAGAATTAGATACCGTCTCTATTGGTGTAGTTTCCTCTCTCTAAAGCTTATAAACCCCATTATGATGTTTTGAATCCTGTCTAGTGCAGAATTAAATCCCCATGTCTGGTGTCTTAATGGTAACATTGTTTTATGTATTTGATAATTTGCCATTTTATACCGGTTTGGCAGGCACTGTGTTTAAACCACCGGCACTAACTGGATGTAGAACTGCAAGACATGAGGATTCTGTACTTGCCTCTTCCACTGACAATCGTGAATGTCGGAATGGGTTCTGTGCTCATTGAACGTCAATGTCTTGACGGTTCCTGATATGCGTTCATCACGATCCATTACACCTCGTGCACAACAAGCTTAATACTAATTTAGAAATATACTTTTCTTTCTTCAAAACATTCATACCACATTGTGTGAAAGAATCAAAAAGTCTTCTTTTTTTTATTTTTATTTATAAACCACAATCCTCTAAAAACAGAATCACGTGGCAAGATAAGGAAATGCAATGTGGTTTTAAACAAATGATTTCCAATGAGTTCAATCTTGTTGGTTATACTCATGAAAGATAATTATGTTTTTAACAACATATTCAGTTTGATTCTTTTTTTACATTATTTTTGGTCAATTGAAATGAATAAATCATTGAAATGACTAGCATACATTTAAAAAAAAAAAGAAGACAGTTATGAAATGAGAAAAGGGACACAGATAAGATGGGAGAAACAGACTGAAGGGTTGGAACAGGTGATTACAGGTAGATGGGAGAAACAGACTGAAGGGTTGGACAGGTGATTACAGGTAGATGGGAGAAACAGACTGAAGGGTTGGAACAGGTGATTACAGGTAGATGGGAGAAACAGACTGAAGGGTTGGAACAGGTGATTACAGGTAGATGGGAGAAACAGACTGAAGGGCTGGAACAGGTGATTACAGGTAGATGGGAGAAACAGACTGAAGGGTTGGAACAGGTGATTACAGGTAGATGGGAGAAACAGACTGAAGGGTTGGAACAGGTGATTACAGGTAGATGGGAGAAACAGACTGAAGGGTTGGAACAGGTGATTACAGGTAGATGGGAGAAACAGACTGAAGGGTTGGAACAGGTGATTACAGGTAGATGGGAGAAACAGACTGAAGGGTTGGAACAGGTGATTACAGATAGATGGGAGAAACAGACTGAAGGGTTGGAACAGGTGATTACAGGTAGGTGGGAGAAACAGACTGAAGGGTTGGAACAGGTGATTACAGGTAGATGGGAGAAACAGACTGAAGGGCTGGAACAGGTGATTACAGGTAGATGGGAGAAACAGACTGAAGGGTTGGAACAGGTGATTACAGGTAGATGGGAGAAACAGACTGAAGGGTTGGAACAGGTGATTACAGGTAGATGGGAGAAACAGACTGAAGGGTTGGAACAGGTGATTACAGGTAGATGGGAGAAACAGACTGAAGGGTTGGAACAGGTGATTACAGGTAGATGGGAGAAACAGACTGAAGGGTTGGAACAGGTGATTACAGGTAGATGGGAGAAACAGACTGAAGGGCTGGAACAGGTGATTACAGGTAGATGGGAGAAACAGACTGAAGGGTTGGAACAGGTGATTACAGGTAGATGGGAGAAACAGACTGAAGGGTTGGAACAGGTGATTACAGGTAGATGGGAGAAACAGACTGAAGGGTTGGAACAGGTGATTACAGGTAGATGGGAGAAACAGACTGAAGGGTTGGAACAGGTGATTACAGGTAGATGGGAGAAACAGACTGAAGGGTTGGAACAGGTGATTACAGGTAGATGGGAGAAACAGACTGAAGGGTTGGAACAGGTGATTACAGGTAGATGGGAGAAACAGACTGAAGGGTTGGAACAGGTGATTACAGGTAGATGGGAGAAACAGACTGAAGGGTTAGAACAGGTGATTACAGGTAGATGGGAGAAACAGACTGAAGGGTTGGAACAGGTGATTACAGATAGATGGGAGAAACAGACTGAAGGATTGGAACAGGTGATTACAGGTAGGTGGGAGAAACAGACTGAAGGTTTGGAACAGGTGATTACAGGTAGATGGGAGAAACAGACTGAAGGGTTGGAACAGGTGATTACAGATAGATGGGAGAAACAGACTGAAGGGTTGGAACAGGTGATTACAGGTAGATGGGAGAAACAGACTGAAGGGTTGGAACAGGTGATTACAGGTAGATGGGAGAAACAGACTGAAGGGTTGGAACAGGTGATTACAGGTAGATGGGAGAAACAGACTGAAGGGTTGGAACAGGTGATTACAGGTAGATGGGAGAAACAGACTGAAGGGTTGGAACAGGTGATTACAGGTAGGTGGGAGAAACAGACTGAAGGGTTGGAACAGGTGATTACAGGTAGATGGGAGAAACAGACTGAAGGGTTGGACAGGTGATTACAGGTAGATGGGAGAAACAGACTGAAGGGTTGGAACAGGTGATTACAGGTAGATGGGAGAAACAGACTGAAGGATTGGAACAGGTGATTACAGGTAGGTGGGAGAAACAGACTGAAGGTTTGGAACAGGTGATTACAGGTAGGTGGGAGAAACAGACTGAAGGTTTGGAACAGGTGATTACAGGTAGATGGGAGAAACAGACTGAAGGGTTGGAACAGGTGATTACAGGTAGATGGGAGAAACAGACTGAAGGGCTGGAACAGGTGATTACAGGTAGATGGGAGAAACAGACTGAAGGGCTGGAACAGGTGATTACAGGTAGATGGGAGAAACAGACTGAAGGGTTGGAACAGGTGATTACAGGTAGATGGGAGAAACAGACTGAAGGGTTGGAACAGGTGATTACAGGTAGATGGGAGAAACAGACTGAAGGATTGGAACAGGTGATTACAGGTAGATGGGAGAAACAGACTGAAGGGTTGGAACAGGTGATTACAGGTAGATGGGAGAAACAGACTGAAGGGTTGGAACAGGTGATTACAGGTAGATGGGAGAAACAGACTGAAGGGTTGGAACAGGTGATTACAGGTAGATGGGAGAAACAGACTGAAGGGTTGGAACAGGTGATTACAGGTAGATGGGAGAAACAGACTGAAGGGCTGGAACAGGTGATTACAGGTAGATGGGAGAAACAGACTGAAGGGTTGGAACAGGTGATTACAGGTAGATGGGAGAAACAGACTGAAGGGTTGGAACAGGTGATTACAGGTAGATGGGAGAAACAGACTGAAGGGTTGGAACAGGTGATTACAGGTAGATGGGAGAAACAGACTGAAGGGTTGGAACAGGTGATTACAGGTAGATGGGAGAAACAGACTGAAGGGTTGGAACAGGTGATTACAGGTAGATGGGAGAAACAGACTGAAGGGCTGGAACAGGTGATTACAGGTAGATGGGAGAAACAGACTGAAGGGTTGGAACAGGTGATTACAGGTAGATGGGAGAAACAGACTGAAGGGTTGGAACAGGTGATTACAGGTAGATGGGAGAAACAGACTGAAGGGTTGGAACAGGTGATTACAGGTAGATGGGAGAAACAGACTGAAGGGTTGGAACAGGTGATTACAGGTAGATGGGAGAAACAGACTGAAGGGTTGGAACAGGTGATTACAGGTAGATGGGAGAAACAGACTGAAGGGTTGGAACAGGTGATTACAGGTAGATGGGAGAAACAGACTGAAGGGTTGGAACAGGTGATTACAGGTAGATGGGAAAAACTGACTGAAGGGTTGGAACAGGTGATTACAGGTAGATGGGAGAAACAGACTGAAGGGCTGGAACAGGTGATTACAGGTAGATGGGAGAAACAGACTGAAGGGCTGGAACAGGTGATTACAGGTAGATGGGAGAAACAGACTGAAGGGTTGGAACAGGTGATTACAGGTAGATGGGAGAAACAGACTGAAGGTTTGGAACAGGTGATTACAGGTAGATGGGAGAAACAGACTGAAGGGTTGGAACAGGTGATTACAGGTAGATGGGAGAAACAGACTGAAGGGTTGGAACAGGTGATTACAGGTAGATGGGAGAAACAGACTGAAGGGTTGGAACAGGTGATTACAGGTAGATGGGAGAAACAGACTGAAGGGTTGGAACAGGTGATTACAGGTAGATGGGAGAAACAGACTGAAGGGTTGGAACAGGTGATTACAGGTAGATGGGAGAAACAGACTGAAGGGTTGGAACAGGTGATTACAGGTAGATGGGAGAAACAGACTGAAGGGTTGGAACAGGTGATTACAGGTAGATGGGAGAAACAGACTGAAGGGTTGGAACAGGTGATTACAGGTAGATGGGAGAAACAGACTGAAGGGTTGGAACAGGTGATTACAGGTAGATGGGAGAAACAGACTGAAGGGTTGGAACAGGTGATTACAGGTAGATGGGAAAAACTGACTGAAGGGTTGGAACAGGTGATTACAGGTAGATGGGAGAAACAGACTGAAGGGTTGGAACAGGTGATTACAGGTAGATGGGAGAAACAGACTGAAGGGCTGGAACAGGTGATTACAGGTAGATGGGAGAAACAGACTGAAGGGTTGGAACAGGTGATTACAGGTAGATGGGAGAAACAGACTGAAGGGTTGGAACAGGTGATTACAGGTAGATGGGAGAAACAGACTGAAGGGTTGGAACAGGTGATTACAGGTAGATGGGAGAAACAGACTGAAGGGTTGGAACAGGTGATTACAGGTAGATGGGAGAAACAGACTGAAGGGTTGGAACAGGTGATTACAGGTAGATGGGAGAAACAGACTGAAGGGTTGGAACAGGTGATTACAGGTAGATGGGAGAAACAGACTGAAGGGTTGGAACAGGTGATTACAGGTAGATGGGAGAAACAGACTGAAGGGTTGGAACAGGTGATTACAGGTAGATGGGAGAAACAGACTGAAGGGTTGGAACAGGTGATTACAGGTAGATGGGAGAAACAGACTGAAGGGTTGGAACAGGTGATTACAGGTAGATGGGAGAAACAGACTGAAGGGTTGGAACAGGTGATTACAGGTAGATGGGAGAAACAGACTGAAGGGTTGGAACAGGTGATTACAGGTAGATGGGAGAAACAGACTGAAGGGTTGGAACAGGTGATTACAGGTAGATGGGAGAAACAGACTGAAGGGTTGGAACAGGTGATTACAGATAGATGGGAGAAACAGACTGAAGGGTTGGAACAGGTGATTACAGGTAGATGGGAGAAACAGACTGAAGGGTTGGAACAGGTGATTACAGATAGATGGGAGAAACAGACTGAAGGGTTGGAACAGGTGATTACAGGTAGATGGGAGAAACAGACTGAAGGGTTGGAACAGGTGATTACAGGTAGATGGGAGAAACAGACTGAAGGGTTGGAACAGGTGATTACAGGTAGATGGGAGAAACAGACTGAAGGGTTGGAACAGGTGATTACAGGTAGATGGGAGAAACAGACTGAAGGGTTGGAACAGGTGATTACAGGTAGATGGGAGAAACAGACTGAAGGGTTGGAACAGGTGATTACAGATAAGATGGGAGAAACAGACTGAAGGGTTGGAACAGGTGATTACAGATAGATGGGAGAAACAGACTGAAGGGTTGGAACAGGTGATTACAGGTAGATGGGAGAAACAGACTGAAGGGTTGGAACAGGTGATTACAGGTAGATGGGAGAAACAGACTGAAGGGTTGGAACAGGTGATTACAGGTAGATGGGAGAAACAGACTGAAGGGTTGGAACAGGTGATTACAGGTAGATGGGAGAAACAGACTGAAGGGTTGGAACAGGTGATTACAGGTAGGTGGGAGAAACAGACTGAAGGGTTGGAACAGGTGATTACAGGTAGATGGGAGAAACAGACTGAAGGGTTGGAACAGGTGATTACAGGTAGATGGGAGAAACATACTGAAGGGTTGGAACAGGTGATTACAGGTAGATGGGAAAAACAGACTGAAGGGTTGGAGAGGGGAATTTAACTTCGGTCTTCGGTTGGGAGAGGGATGATGTCTCTCATCCGGGGGCGTTACTGCTAGACAACGGGTTTAGCGCGATTTGCATTCATTTTTATTAAGTATATGTTTTTTTGTGTGTGTGTTAATTTCAATTAACCCAAGAATAATTTTTAATATTGTGGCTGTGTGATTGAGTGGATAAAAATCAGAGGAAATGTACCACCGTAATGCCCCTCCTGTTTCTAATCTGTATAAATAAAGCATTGAAAAAATAAAAGTGGAAAAAAAACGATTCTCCATAGGCCTCCTCCATCAATCAATATTTAGACTATTAAACCATTTGCATTTCTAAACTGATTGTATGAGAACTTCACGTGTTTTGATGTTGCCTTTTACATTCACTGAAACCCCCAAAAGTGTTTCACAACACTATATTCAGGTTGAAGAACCACTTTGGGTGTTTCAGAGTACTTCTGTTTTAAAATCTATGATGTGTATCATACCATTTACATTGGGTTTACATTCAAACACCCTCCAAACACCAGATTTCAGTTTAGGTGTACTACTTGTCATGTTTTCATTACACACCCATGGTGTTTTGAGACTTTTGATTTTTACACTGTACCCTCTTGTGCATATGCTACATCTACATACGTCTGTTCTTATTCTTCTGAAATAGAATCATGGTGCCTCAAGATATTATTAAAGAAAACCTTGGTAAGCCTTTCCATTGAATCATTCACTGATTCATTGACTCTCACCTGAATCGGTCATCAGACTTCAGGACATCCATGATGGTGCCCATTGGGGGAGTCAGGACCTTGTCGACTGTGAACATGCTGCCAAAACGTCCGGTCTTGTCGTGGGCAGCGATACAGGAGTTCTCTATGCACAGGCTCTGTTATTGAGAGAGAGAGATAGAGTGTGTGAGTGAGTGAGTGTGTGAGTGAGGTTAGAGTCATGTTTGATCTACCATCACCATGATTGCATCCCATTACCTCAATCAATCAAATATATTTATAAAGCCCTTTTTACATCAGCCGATGTCACAAAGTGCTATACAGAAACCCAGCCTAAAACCCCAAACATCAAGCAATGCAGAAGCACAGTGACTAGGAAAAACTCTCTAGAAAGGCCAGAACCTAGGAAGGAACCAGGCTATGAGGGGTGGCCAGTCCTCTTCTGGCTGTGCCGGGTGGAGATTATCTCTCTCTCTCTCTCTCTCTCTCTCTCTCTCCACATCCTCATACTGTAGAATGAGAGAGGGACTCTCTTGTGTCATTGGCTCAACATCTGTTTTTGAGATTATAACTTCACGTAATAGGCCTTCTTCCCTGAGTCATTTGGAGAATGTTAATATGAAAACAGCACAATCACGCTTTGTATAACTTGGTATAGTGTATTTTGGGTAATCTATGTAATGAGTTAGCCCTTAGGAAGAGAGTAATCTACATAATGAGTTTACCCTCTTCCTAAAGGTTATCTACATAATGAGTTAACCTTTAACCTTTAGGAAGAGAGTAATCTACATAATGAGTTAACCTTTAGGAAGAGGGTAATCTACATAATGAGTTAGCCTTTAACGTTTAGGAAGAGAGTAATCTACATAATGAGTTAACCTTTAGGAAGAGAGTAATCTACATAATGAGTTAACCTTTAGGAAGAGAGTAATCTACATAATGAGTTAACCTTTAGGAAGAGAGTAATCTACATAATGAGTTAACCTTTAGGAAGAGAGTAATCTACATAATGAGTTAACCTTTAGGAAGAGAGTCATCTACATAATGAGTTAACCTTTAACCTTTAGGAAGAGTATTGTCTTCTCTTAATTCAGCTCAACCTGAGTCTTTTGCATCATGGGATGCCCGCTGTAGGTCCTCCAGAGGGATTTGATCTGTGGTACTTACATTACGGTAGACCAACACTCTGAGTTTGATTCCTCCCAGAGTCTCTAGCTCTTGTCTGTGGTACAGTACACCGGAAGACAGTTGCTCCTTCAGGATGTGGTTCTTCAACAGCTTCTTCAGCTCACCAGTCATCGTCACACCCTCTGTTAACAATAGATACAGAAGTTATTAGATTTATGAAATGGCTCAAGAATCATGGCTAAAGTCACTCCTGTTTGGTAGCATAGAGAGAAGGAGACAGAGAGGGAGACAGACAGAGAGGGAGAGAGAGATGGAGATGGGGGGAGAAAAAGATGGAGGGAGCGCCATCGATCAATGATACCTTTGAAAGCTTCATTCTGAGGGGTCAGGATGGTCAGAGCCTCTGAGCCAGAAAGGTGGGAGCCAAGACCAGCATCAACAAACAGCTTGGTCGCTGTGGTAATGACAGATCCCTGGGCCAGCTCCAACAAGGTTTTAGCTTAAAAAGAGATCAGTACATAAATGAACATTTCTCATTGAACAGAGATGGAGAAGACTCTTCATTAAGTAGCCTTGAGGTCTTGTCTCAACATGAACCATTGAGTTGAATCTACTTTATATTCGCTGCAGTAGCATTCCATACAGACACACGTAGACTAGACTCAACTCCTATGGCAGTCGGAGACCTTCTCAGACTCTCAACTCCTATGGCAGTCAGAGACCTTCCAGACTAGACTCTCAACTCCTATGGCAATCAGAGACCTTCTCAGACTAGACTCTCAACTCCTATGGCAGTCAGAAACCTTCCAGACTAGACTCTCAACTCCTATGGCAATCAGAGACCTTCCAGACTAAACTCTCAACTCCTATGGCAGGCAGAGACCTTCTCAGACTAGACTCAACTCCTATGGCAGTCAGAGACCTTCTCAGACTCTCCTATGGCAGTCAGAGACCTTCCAGACTCTCAACTCCTATGGCAATCAGAGACCTTCTCAGACTCTCAACTCCAATGGCAGTCAGAGACCTTCTCAGACTAGACTCAACTCCTATGGCAGTCAGAGACCTTCTCAGACTCTCCTATGGCAGTAATCTCCTAAAAGAAGGCAGAAGTCCAATAGTTATATATATATATATTTATATATATTATATATATAATAGCCTTATATTTTGGCATTGACGCAACAACTATCAACTTAAGGATCTGACTTTGATTTGAATACCCGAGTCTGGGATGAGGAGCTCGTTGATGTAGTGGACGACTCCGTTGGTCCCCAGCTGGTCTTTCTTCTGGATGATGGCCTTCCCGTTGAGGGTCATGTCACTCCCATCACAGCCCACCTCTAGAACGGTCCCCTGTAGGGTCTCCAGGGGAGTACCAGATGTGATGGACTCTGCACACTGCATGTTCTTCAGGATGTGGTAGTTCAGCAGGTCTGGATGGAGAGTACAGACACAAGTAGAACTTAGTTCACGTTAATAAGTCATTGGGTTCCCATATCCGATATCTATCTCCCTGTTCTATATCCAATATCTATCTCCCTGTTCTATATCCAATATCTATCTCCCTGTTCTATATCCAATATCTATCTCCCTGTTCTATATCCAATATCTATCTCCCTGTTCTATATCCAATATCTATCTCCGTGTTCTATATCCAATATCTATCTCCCTGTTCTATATCCAATATCTATCTCCCTGTTCTATATCCAATATCTATCTCCCTGTTCTATATCCAATATCTATCTCCCTGTTCTATATCCAATATCTATCTCCGTGTTCTATATCCAATATCTATCTCCCCGTTCTATATCCAATATCTATCTCCGTGTTCTATATCCAATATCTATCTCCGTGTTCTATATCTAATATCTATCTATCTCCCGTTCTATATCCAATATCTATCTCCGTGTTCTATATCCAATATCTATCTCCGTGTTCTATATCCAATATCTATCTCCCGTTCTATATCCAATATCTATCTCCCCGTTCTATATCCAATATCTATCTCCCTGTTCTATATCCAATATCTATCTCCGTGTTCTATATCCAATATCTATCTCCCTGTTCTATATCCAATATCTATCTCCCTGTTCTATATCCAATATCTATCTCTATCCCTGTTCTATATCCAATATCTATCTCCCCTATTCTATATCCAATATCCAATATCTATCTCCCCGTTCTATATCCAATATCTATCTCCCTGTTCTATATCCAATATCTATCTCCCTGTTCTATATCCAATATCTATCTCCCCGTTCTATATCCAATATCTATCTCCCCGTTCTATATCCAATATCTATCTCCCCGTTCTATATCCAATATCTATCTCCGTGTTCTATATCCAATATCTATCTCCGTATTCTATATCCAATATCCATCTCCCCGTTCTATATTCAACTGTCCTGAGATTCACCTCTCAGAGCCACGGGGTCTCCTAGGATCCTCTTGAGCATTTCAGGGGGGATCTTCTCGAAGGCTTCGTTGGTTGGAGCGAACACCGTGTAGTGACCATCGCTCTCCAGCATTTGGGTCAGACCAGCAGCAGCAACAGCAGTCTAAAAAACATAGAATCACAAACTGAATCAACACGGAATCAAAACTGAATCACAAACTGAATCAACACCGAATCAAAACTGAATCAACACCGAATCAAAACTGAATCACAAACTGAATCAACACCGAATCAAAACTGAATCAAAACTGAATCAAACTGAATCAACACCGAATCAACACTGAATCACAAACTGAATCAACACCGAATCAACACTGAATCATATCATATGTTCATCATGTATAAAATGGTAAGAGAGTTCTGTATGATATACTCTTCTGTGAATGAATGAATGAATGAATGAATGAATGGATGAATGAATGAATGGATGAATGAATGGATGGATGAATGGATGAATGAAGCGACAAACTGCTAAAGTCGTTTACTTACACGAAGAGTCTCCAGATCATCATCGGTGTCGATGAAAGTGTGCACGTTGTTGGTAACCGCGGTGATGACTCTGTCCACGACGTGCACGATCCCGTTGGTCGCATGCTGGTCTGTTTTCACCAGACGAGCACAGTTCACTGTTACAATCTGCAATGACAAGAGAACATTTTGTGATCTTTTGTTCAGCCGGCTTTTCGATCGATGGTCTACGTGACCATTTGAAAGATTACCAAAACAACATATCTGTTCATGTTTTGTTGTTGAGCTGTCTCTCTAGAGGTTCCAACTTGCACAAACATATCTGTTCATGTTTTGTTGTTGAGTTATCTCTCTAAAAGGTTCCAACTTGCTTGGTCATATTGCACAAATAGATCTGGGACCAGGCCAAGTCACAACATCATATACCTTCCAATCACAGGAGGCTGGTGAGGGCAGGGTGGCTCATAATAATGACTGAAATGAAGTGAATGGAATGCTATCAAACAGATGGAAAACCCTGTGTTTGATCTGTCGATACCATTCTTCTACCATTCAATACCATGCAATTCCAGTCATTACTATGAATCCGTCCTCACCCAAATGAAGGTGCTACCAGCCACCGGTGCTTCCAACAAATTGCAACATTAACATTGGACAGATGCTACTCACTCCGTTGGGGTAGTGGTGGATGTGAACGTTGAAGTCTTGGTACATGGAGGGGAAGGCTGATCCGTGCTTCAGGTCCTCAGAGGTCAAACGGTGGTTCACCATGTGGTAGTGGAGCGCGTTGAGCAGCTCAATATTCACGTTGCTCACCAGAGCATCCAGGATTTCCTACATAAAAACCAGAGTCATATTTTCATCAGATTAACAAATCAGTCACAAGCTAACAATATATAGTAAACAAAAAAATATAAAACGCAACATTTAAAGTGTTGGTCCCATGTTTCATGAGCTGAAATAAAAGATCCCAGAAATGTTCTGTACGCACAAATTGTTTATTTCTCTCAAATGTGCACAAATTTGTTTACATCCCTGTTAGTGAGTATTTCTTCTTTGCCAAGACAATACATCCACCTGACAGGTGTGGCATATCAAGAAGCTGATTAAACAGCATGATCATTACACAGGTGCACCTTATGCTGGGGACAATAACAGGCCACTCTAAAATGTGCAGTTTTGTCACAGAACACAATGCCACAGATGTCTCAAGTTTTGAGGGAGAGTGCAATTGGTATGCTGAATGCAGGAATGTCCACCAGAGCTGTTGCCAGAGAATTGAATGTTAATTTCTCTACCCTAAGCCTCCTCCAATGTTGTTTTAGAGAATTTGGCAGTACATCAAACCGGCCTCAACAGCAGACCACGTGCATTGTGTCGTGTGGGTGAGCGGTTTGCTGATATCAACGTTGTGAACTGAGTGCCCCATGGTGGCGGTGGGGTGGTATGGGCAGGCATAAGCTACGGACAACGAACACAATTGAAGTTTATCGATGGCAATTTGGATGCGCAGATATACCGTGATGAGATTCTTGAGGCCCATTGTTGTGCCATTCATCCACCGCCATCACCTCATGTTTCAGCATAATAATGCACGGCCCCCATGTCGCAAGGATCTGTACACATTTCCTGGAAGCTGAAAATGTCCCAGTTCTTCCATGGCCTGCATACTCACGAGACATGGTCACCCACTGAGCATGTTTGGGATGCTCTGGATCGACGTGTATGACAATGTTCCAGTTCCTGCCAATATCCAGTAACTTCGCACAGCCATTGAAGAGGAGTGGGACAACATTCCACAGGCCACAACAGCCTGATCAACTCTACACGAAGGAGACGTCGCGCTGCATGAGTCAAATGGTGGTCACACCAGATACTGACTGGTTTTCTGACCCACGCCCCAACTTTATTTTCTTTTTTAAGGTATCTATGACCAACAGATGCATATATGTATTCTCAGTCAAGTGAAATCCATAGTCTAGGGCCAAATGAATTTATTTCAATTGACAAATTTCCTTATATGAACTTTTGTTGCATGTAGCGTTTATATTTGGTTCAGTATACACAGTGCATTTGGTAAGTATTCAGACACCTTGACTTTTTCCACATTTTGTTACATTATAGCCATATTCTAAAATGGATTAAAACATTTTTCCCCTCTCATCAATCTACACAATAATGACAAAGTAAAAACAGGTTTTTAGATGTTTTTGCAAATGTATAAAAAACAAAAACCTGAAATATCACATTTACATCAGTATTCAGGCACTATCCTCAGTACTTTGTTGAAGCGCCTTTGGCAGCGATTACAGCCTCGAGTCTTCTTGGGTATGAATGACGCTACAGCTATTTTCAGGTCTTACCAGATATATTCGATCGGGTTCAATTCCGGGCTCTGGATAGGCCACTAAAGGACATTCAAAGATTTATCCCGAAGTCACTCCTGCGTTGTCTTGGCTGTGTGCTTAGGGTCGTTGTCCTGTTGGAAAGTGAACCTTCGCCCCAGTCTGAGCCCTGAGTGCTCTGGAGCAAGATTTCATCAAGGATCTCTGTATTTTGCTCTGTTCGTCTTTCTCTTGATCCTGACTAGTCTCCCAGTCCCTGCTGCTGAATATTATCGACACAGCATGATGCTGCCACCACCATGCTTCACCGTAGGGATGGTGCCAGGTTTCCTCCAGACGTGACGCTTAGCATTCAGGCCAAAGAGTTCAATCTTGGTTACATTAGACCAGAGAATCTTGTTTCTCAGGGTATGAAAATCCTTTAGGTGCCTTTTGGCAAACTCCAAGCGAGTTGTCATGTGCCTTTTACTGAGGAGTGGCTTCTGTCTGGCCACTCTACCATAAAAGGTCTGATTGGTAGAGTGCTGCAGAGATGGTTGTCCTTCTGGAAGGTTCTCCCATCTCCACAGAGATGGATGGAGGCAACTGTGTTCTTGGAGACCTTCAATGCTGCAGAAACAATGCTGCAGAAACATTTTGGTAGCCTTCCCCAGATCTGTGCTTCAACACAATCCTGTCTCGGAACTCTACGGACAATTCCTTCGACCTCATGGCTTGTTTTTTGCTCTGACATGCACTGTCAACTGTGGGACCTTATATAGACAGGTGTGTGCCTTTCCAAATCATGTCCAATCAATTTGAATTTACCACAGGTGGACTCCAATCAAGTTGTAGAAACATCTCAAGGATGATCAATGGAAACAGGATGCATCTGAGCTCAATTTTGAGTCTCATAGCAAAGGGTCTGAATACTTATGTAAATAAGGTATTTCTGTTTTATATTATTGATACATTTGCATTTTCGCTTTGTCATAATGGGGTATTGTGTGTAGATTGATTAGGAAAATGTAATTAAATGTAATCCATTTTGGAATAAGATTGTAACGTAACAAAATGAGGAAAACGTCAAGGGGTCTGAATACTTTCAGAATGCACTGTATATATTAAAAAAGACATGAACTTGGTTATAGCTACTGCCTCTAAAAAGGATCTTTGAGGTTGTGTGGTTGGTTAGGCTGATAACACGTAGTCTGGGGTCAGAATAATACAACATCTCTAGATGCAACAGGATTGGGGTGAATTATATTTCATTTTCTGGTTTCTCTCTCAGTGTATCCCTCTCCTGTGAAGATGAGACTCACAGTGGGTAGGGCCGCCCAGGCCTGGTTGCTGGGAGCGAAAAAGGTGAAGCTCCCTGGTCCCTCGATCTCCTCCCTCAGCTGAGCCCTCTCTGAGTACATCTTAGTGGTGGCGGCTCCAACCACACCCAGCGTGTTGTAGATGTTCACCAATGGCAGGGCTGGGAAAAAAATACACTCTTAAACGTCATATGGGGGAATGTATGAAAATCAAATGTTGACTTGATGGATGTATATTTCACAACCAAAGTGAGATGCCATGTTTCGTTTGACCAAGCCTCTTGTCCAGAAATAATTATCCTAAATTGATAACTAGATGTGGCATCATACGGATAGTAAGTAACTGAGCTATAACTTGATTTGCATATTTCTTCTTACCAGCAGGACAACCCTTCTCTCCTGAAAGCTTCTCGTAACCGGGGCAACACTCATAGCTGATCACCCTGTCGACCAATAAGAACACAGGTTGAGGATGACTGCAGCCAATCAGAGATGAAAACAACAGGTCAGTTTCTCATTACGCTTTCAAATCAAAAGACTCTAGCCTTCTCCCAGATATTGTTTGTGTTGTCTTGCCACAAACAGATCTGTGACCGGGCAAAAAAAGATTGAGCAATGTGTCTTAGGCTAAATGATTCAACCACATGCTATACACAAAGTTCTGCCATTTTGTGCATTTAAGATATTTCCACAATAAATCTAAACTGGGCTCAGCTGGAAGGTCATAAAAGCTCATTTCCTCAGAGAGAGACAAAGAGGGAGCAGAGGAATCCACTGACCCAGGGTTGGCCAAAGGAAACTCCAAAAAGGGGACTAAGGGACCGATACTGAGGCTCCCGTCCAGTAAAAACAAAAGGAGAACAGACAAGCGAAGGTGTACCACTAAGCTACCAGATAAAAATGTGAACCTTAACGCTACGTAAACAATAAGTGGTCTATCTCCACGAAAAGGAAGCTTTTAACTAGCTACAGTTGAAGTCGGAAGTTTACATACACTTAGGTTGGAGTCATTAAAACTTGTTTTTTAAACCACTCCACAAATTTCTTGTTGACAAACTATAGTTTTGGCAAGTCGGTTAGGACATCTACTTTGTGCATGACGCAAGGAATTTATTCAATTGTTTACAGATGTCACGCCCTGACCTTAGAGTTCCTTTTTATTCTCTATGTTTGGTTAGGTCAGGGTGTGACTCGGGTGGGGAAGTCTATGTTGTCTATTTCTTTGGTTTTGTTCGTGTGTGTGTGTGTGTGTGGTTCCCAATCAGAGGCAGCTGTCTATCGTTGTCTCTAATTGGGGATCAGATATAAGTTGTAATTTTCCTTTTGGTTTCTTTTGGGGGGGGGATCTTGTTTTCTGTTTAGTGTTTTTGCCTGACAGAACTGAGCGCTTTCCTTTCCGCTTTTTGTCATTTTGTTGGAGTGTTTTTTTGAACATTAAAATCATCAACACTTCCCACGCTGCACCTTGGTCCACGCTTCATTCAACAAACGAGAGCTGTTACAACAGACAGTTAGAATCACTTCTAGTTCACTGTGTATCACAGTTCCAGTGGGCCAGAAGTTTACATACACTAAGATTACTGTGCCTTTAAACAGCACTGAAAATTCCAGAAAATGATGTCATGGCTTTAGAAGCTTCTGATAGGCTAATTGACGTAATTTTAGTCACTTGAAGGTGTTCCTGTAGATGTATTTCAAAGCCAACCTTCAAACTCAGTGCCTCTTTGCTTGACGTCATGGGAAAATCAAAAGAACTCAGCCAATACCTCAGAAAAAAACATTGTAGACCTCCACAAGTCTGGTTCATCCTTGGGTGCAATTTCCAAACACCTGAAGGGACCACGTTCAGCTGTACAAACAATAGTACGCAAGTATAAACACTATGGGACCACGCAGCCTTCATACCGCTCAGGAAGGAGACGCGTTCTGTCTCCTAGAGATGAACGTACTTTAGTGCGAAAAGTGCAAATCAAACCCAGAACAGCAGCAAAGGACCTTTTGAAGATGCTGGAGGAAACAGGTACAAAAGTATCTATATCCACAGTAAAACAAGTCCTATATCGACATAACTTGATAGGCCGCTCAGCAAGGAAGAAGCCACTGCTCCAAAACCGCCATAAAAAAGCCAGACTACGGTTTGCAACTGCACATGGGCACAATGATCGTACTTTTTGGAGAAATGTCCTCTGGTCTGATGAAACAAAAATGGAACTGTTTGGCCATAATGACCATTGTTATGTTTGGAGGAAAAAGGGGGAGGCTTGCAAGTCGAAGAACACCATCCCAACAGTGAAGCACGGGGGCGACAGCATCATGTTGTGGGGGTGCTTTGCTGCAGGAGGGACTGGTGCACTTCACAAAATAGATGGCAACATGAGGGAGGAAAATTGTGGATATATTGAAGCAACATATAAAGACATCAGTCAGGAATTTAAAGCTTGGTTGCAAATGGGTCTTCCAAATGGACAATGACCCCAAGCATACTTCCAAAGTTGTGGCAAAATGGATTAAGGACAACAAAGTCAAGGTATTGGAGTGGCCATCACAAAGCCCTGACCTCAATCCTATAGAACATTTGTGGGCAGAACTGAAAAAGCGTGTGCGAGTAAGGAGGCCTACAAACCTGACCTCAGTTACACCAGCTCTGTCAGGAGGAATGGGCCAAAATTCACCCAACTTATTGTGGGAAGCTTGTAGAAGATTTAAAGGCAATGCTACCAAATACTAATTGAGTATGTAAACTTCTGACCCACTGGGAATGTGATAAAAGAAATAAAAGCTGAAATAAATCATTCTCTCTACTATTATTATGAATAAAGTGGTGATCATAACTGACCCAAGACAGGGTATTTCTACTGGGATTAAATGTCAGGAATTGTGAAAAACTGAGTTTAAATGTATTTGGCTGAGGTATATGTAAACTTCTGACTTCAACAGTACATTCGGTGGCAAGTTCTTCATACAACCAGAAAACAAGCAAAATGACGAAAAGGATGCTAGTCCATTGTGTAAACATTAGTATTACTAATCCAACAGTGGGACACATAGGTTATAGTGTGGAACACACAGTGGCAATATTAACAATACATAACACATAAAAAAAGACAAGGCAAAAGCTGTGGAAAACTACACAAAAATAATTTGGCATTTTGCAGCCCCTTGCAAGCCCTACACTCCAACCCAAGTACTCCCAAGGGAGGTCAGATCCCACTCAGATCAGTCAAAGCTCTTTAGCAGAGTACCTGCCCATTTTCTGAAAACATCTGAACCCCTCTCTTCAAACTGTAGCCCCACCCCCCCATAGCTTCTTTACTGAGGAAAATGTAGGAAAGGGAGATACCAGTTGTACAACTGAATGCCTTCAACTGAAATGTGTCTTCCACATTTAACCCAACCCCTCTGAATCAGAGAGGTACGGGGGGGCTGCCTTAAATCGACATCCACAGTGCACAGGGAACAGTGGATTAACTGCCTTGCTCAGGGGGGCAGAACAGATTTTTTTACCTTGTCAGCTTGGGGATTCAATCCAGCAATCCCAATGCTCTAACCACTAGGCTCCCTGATGCCCCAGGAGGCTCTAACCACTAGGCTCCCTGATGCCCCAGGAGGCTCTAACCACTAGGCTCCCTGATGCCCCAGGAGGCTCTAACCCAGGCTCCCTGATGCCCCAGGAGGCTCTAACCACTAGGCTCCCTGATGCCCCAGGAGGCTCTAACCACTAGGCTCCCTGATGCCCCAGGAGGCTCTAACCACTAGGCTCCCTGATGCCCCAGGAGGCTCTAACCACTAGGCTCCCTGATGCCCCAGGAGGCTCTAACCACTAGGCTCCCTGATGCCCCAGGAGGCTCTAACCACTAGGCAATTTACTATGACTGACATATGTGATTGTCACACCTAGCTATTTTAAGATGAATACACCTAGTGTAAGTCACTCTGGATAAGTGACTAAAATGTCAAAGAAGACAAACTCTGAGTCCTAACATTGATGAAAGTCAATGGAAAACTACCTGAGCCAGATACAGTCTATACCCACATGTTACGTCAACCCTAGTTAACCACACCATCCCCTTCAAGCATAATGAACTATACTGTATAAGCTGTTTAAGACCAGACAATGATCTGAGCTACTGTTATACTCCTAAGGAGAGGGTAGTTGGTAGCTCAGAAACATGGTTAGGGGACAATCCTAACATTCAGCGAGGGGGGGGGGGCGACCCCTGTAAAACACAGTAGCCAGGAAACCAGCCCAGACTGATTATCAAAACAGATGATCACTCAACTTAGATTTTTTTTCTCCGCAAGCATAAACAAAGATGGTAGCCATGGATTTCTGTCTAAATAAACAGCAAGGTTGTAGAATTCCAACACTGTGTACATTGAGATGTCTGAGTGTTGAAGCAAGCTGTCCACCATGTAGAAGTACTAAAGAAGTACACTGAAGGTCCATTTGACTTTACGGGGTCCATGTTGACATCAGCATGCTAGATAGATTTGGATTCCCCACACAGTCATCTCTCACTTTGGCTTTATCTTCATAGGTACTGTATCAACATATATATATATTTATGTTTTCTTGCTTTATTGATTAAGAATAGACAACAAAAAAACGTTTCTTTCCCAGACAATATAACAAGATCAAATCAAATTTTATTTGTCACATACACATGGTTAGCAGATGTTAATGTGAGTGTAGCGAAATGCTTGTGCTTCTAGTTCCGACAATGCAGTAATAACCAACAAGTAATCTAACTAACAATTCCAAAACTACTGTCTTATACACAGTGTAAGGGGATAAAGAATATGTACATAAGGATATATGAATGAGTGATGGTACAGAGCAGCATAGGCAAGATAGAGTAGCTGATATAGAGTACAGTATATACATATGAGATGAGTATGTAAACAAAGTGGCATAGTTAAAGTGGCTAGTGATACATGTATTACATAAGGATGCAGTCGATGATATAGAGTACAGTATATACGTATGCATATGAGATGAATAATGTAGGGTAAGTAACATTATATAAGGTAGCATTGTTTAAAGTGGCTAGTGATATATTTTACATCATTTCCCATCAATTCCCATTATTAAAGTGGCTGGAGTTGAGTCAGTGTCAGTGTGTTGGCAGCAGCCACTCAATGTTGTGTGTTAACTATTTAACTGTACTAGAATGATTAAAAGGCAGCAAAAATTTTAAATATCGGTTATCGGTATCGGACAAAAATGTCATATCTGTGAATCCCTTTTTGAAATCTTTTTTTTTTTTAAACGTTCTGTGATTTGTTTTTTGCTTGCCTGGCCTAACAGGACAATCTAATAGTCCCAAACGTGCAAACCCCTGCACATCCGGCACTACAGACAGGCTAAAGGATACAAGGATTAGAAATATTCTACATAGTATTTTAACTCAACGCTCTCTTGTCTGTCTCTGTCTGGAAATGTAATTAAATCCAAACTGATAAAAGCTTTTTGAAACCTTTGTTGACACAAGCCCAGGTTTGTCCTTTCGAGCGCAACTCTCAATCTCCCAGTCCCAGCCCTCTCAAATTGACACAGTTAGGCCGAGCTTGCTATGGAAAAAGTACATTTTTCATGGCTCCCTTATGAATGATTAGTGTGCGTTTAGGGACGGAAGTCCCTCAACAGTACCCTCTAAAGCCATCATTTCCTCCAAACATCCCAGCGCCCACAGCAAAGTTTCTCTTCCTCTTCAACTTTCATGAGATTTCCAATGAAAGAAACACTGTTCTGAATCGCCAGCAAACGTCTCCCGTTACAAAAGACATCAAGTTTGTGTCTGTGGTAAAAACAATTCTACAGGAAACATCATGATCATGTCACAATACTCATCAAGGGAGATCAAATGACAAGAAAAATCCAGGAACAGAAGACTCTATCTCTCACACAACTCACACAACAAGACCCACTTATTTTAAATAGCGAATGCCTGTTTTCTTAACACACCCATTCCCATGCACTGCAGGGCAAGGCAGTATAATGGTGCATTGGTCGACACACGACTTTCCCATGCCACACAAAACCTACAACACAATCTGTCTACGGAATGTTAGACAGAGCAATAACCAATAGCATCTTGCCCCCTGCAGGGACGTTAACATTGACGTTGATCAAACCACCGCTACTGTGGAAGGCTGTCAGTGCCTTTACTGCCCAGGGTCCAGGACAGGGCCTATCTGGAAGATTGATGTTGGTAACCTGAGTTGTCCTTTTACCCTCAGAGGTGGTCAAGCTGTTTAACACTACCCGGACTGATTGATTAGAGAGACACAAGGTTTCCATTATCTACTGTGTAACTACCTAGCTAACCCAGTTATTTGTCTCCCCCAAAACTAACTCCCTAACTAACCCCAACTAATTACCTAGCTAACCCAGCTATTTATCTCCCCAAAACCCAGCTATTTATCTCCCCAAAACTAACTACCTAGCTAACCCAGCTATTTATCTCCCCAAAACTAACTACCTAGCTAACCCAGCTATTTGACTCCCCCAAACTAACTACCTAGCTAACCCAGCTATTTATCTCCCCAAAAATAACTACCTAGCTAACCCAGCTATTTATCTCCCCAAAACGAACTACCTAGCTAACCCAGCTATTTGACTCCCCCAAACTAACTACCTAGCTAACCCAGCTATTTGACTCCCCCAAACTAACTACCTAGCTAACCCAGCTATTTAACTCCCCCAAACTAACTACCTAGCTAACCCAGCTATTTATCTCCCCAAAACGAACTATTTATCTCCCCATACTAACACTAAAACGTATCAAACTTCCAGTCCATGTCAACGTCACAAAAAGAGAAGAGGACTCAGCAACAAAGCGGACGATTCAATGATTCATGGACGAGTCATTTCCTAAGTCATTTCGCAATTTTACATCAAACTAAGATTTTTGGTGCAGTATTTCCAAATGAAAAAAAATGTGATTGAAAACGAGTCGTCTCACGTTGAATGACAACAACGTCTTTATTGAAGAATCGCTACTGTTGACGAATCACCAACGGATGGGTGTAAACCTTGGCTACTGACTTCGGCTTGCTTCAAGAAAATGTTGTGTGCCTTTTGGTTACTGGCCCAATGCTCTAACCACTAGGCTACCTCCCGCCCCTACACTCTAACCACTAGGCTACCTCCCGCCCCTACACTCTAACCACTAGGCTACCTCCCGCCCCTACACTCTAACCACTAGGCTACCTCCCGCCCCTACACTCTAACCACTAGGCTACCTCCCGCCCTACACTCTAACCACTAGGCTACCTCCCGCCTCTACACTCTAACCACTAGGCTACCTCCCGCCTCTACACTCTAACCACTAGGCTACCTCCCGCCTCTACACTCTAACCACTAGGCTACCTCCCGCCTCTACACTCTAACCACTAGGCTACCTCCCGCCTCTACACTCTAACCACTAGGCTACCTCCCGCCACTACACTCTAACCACTAGGCTACCCTGCCGCCCCTACACTCTAACCACTAGGCTACCTCCCGCCCCTACACTCTAACCACTAGGCTACCCTGCCGCCCCTACACTCTAACCACTAGGCTACCTCCCGCCCCTACACTCTAACCACTAGGCTACCCTCCCGCCTCTACACTCTAACCACTAGGCTACCTCCCGCCCCTACACTCTAACCACTAGGCTACCTGCCGCCACTACACTCTAACCACTAGGCTACCCTGCCGCCACCAACACTCTAACCACTAGGCCACCTGGACCATTAAGTCATTAACATTTTTAGAAGATTTTCTCTCCCAGGACTGTTGGGACATCTTGCATAATAGCAGACTATACATCCCAAATGGCACCCTATTCATCCCAAATGGAACCCTAGGGTCCCTGGTCAAAATAAATAGGTTTCTGGTTTAAAGTAGTGCACTATATAGGGAATAGGGTGACAATTGGGACACACTCACTGTCTCATCTACACTGGCATCAGACTGTCCTGGCAGGACCCAACGACCGAAGGAGAAGTTCTCTCCCATTTCGAACGTACTCACTGTCTCATCTCCTCTGGCATCACACTGTCCTGGCAGGACCCAACGACCGAAGGAGAAGTTCTCTCCCATTTCGAACGTACTCACTGTCTCATCTCCTCTGGCATCACACTGTCCTGGCAGGACCCAACGACCGAAGGAGAAGTTCTCTCCCATTTCGAACGTACTCACTGTCTCATCTCCTCTGGCATCAGACTGTCCTGGCAGGACCCAACGACCGAAGGAGAAGTTCTCTCCCATTTCGAACGTACTCACTGTCTCATCTCCTCTGGCATCAGACTGTCCTGGCAGGACCCAACGACCGAAGGAGAAGTTCTCTCCCATTTCGAACGTACTCACTGTCTCATCTCCTCTGGCATCACACTGTCCTGGCAGGACCCAACGACCGAAGGAGAAGTTCTCTCCCATTTCAAACGTACTCACTGTCTCATCTCCTCTGGCATCACACTGTCCTGGCAGGACCCAACGACCGAAGGAGAAGTTCTCGTAAAATGATGAAGAAAAAGCATTGCCCACTTCAACATTCTGGTTACCAACTGAACCAATCTTAACAAGGTTTTGAAACCTCGATCCCAGCAGATGATTGAAAACAGACCTCACTGCATGTCATTTTACCACAGCGAGTCATTATGGTTAGCGACTTAAATAGTTGGGCTACTGATTCAGGAAGGAATTCCACTAATGTGCTCTTTAAAACTGTCACCTTCATCATACTTAACTCTTTGAAGATAGAGATTTTATGCAAGCTGATGTTTGGGACTAATTTGAGCATAACTCAAAGTCAAATCAATTCCTTCTCACTGAATGCCATTTACTGCACCTCTATGCTATGGTTACCTCCCAAATCAGTTGGTTTCTGTCCTTACCCCCTGCTGCTTCCAGCAGAATAGAGGTGAAGGTTCAATGTTTTCACTTGACAATCTTAGTTGGGAGTTCTCCTTCATGAAGCCCACACTAAAGAAAAATTCCTCATTTAAACCAGTGGAAAACTCAGAAATCCTTCTTAAAATCTATTGTTTGCGTATCTAAATGAACAATAAAGACAGTGGTCTGCTCAGCACAAATTACAAAGAAAGTTTGGGCTCCTCATCCTTTCTGATGAAGGACATCCTATCCATCCACACTAGATTTATAGTCTACACCAGTAGGCTAAAATACAAAATATATTGACGCAACATGTTATAATAAATCAACTCACTGTCGACCATTTAAAATGAACACGCACGTTAATAACATGTTTATATTACACTCACGTTGGTTTGCCGCAGATCTTGCGATGGTACCATTGCTTGCAGTTGGTGAAGTATTTCTTATCGGTCCCTTGTATCTTTTGCATCGCGCACACGTTTGGTCTAAAAAGAGATGAGAGAATATTTCATTGCGTTTTATTTTTTTTTAGCGGCACATTACAGTAGACAATTGTGAGTTTGCCCATCACATCGAATTACTTGTTCACTGTACTACAAAGCAGTTGTGAAGCACAACAAAGTATGCCATTAAAAATCAGTAGGCGTAGTAAGTCATATATTTTCTAACATAAAACATTAATCATCCTTCGTAATTATACGTCATGTTTGCTTGAAATTGCATAGCGCAAAACGTTCTAAGGGCACACCATATTTTGAATAAGTAAGCAGCCTTACCCATGCTGCCTGCCTCTTATCCTGCTGTGCTGAAGAACTGATTGGTAGGGTGACTTTGCCAAACAAATCGTTGCAATCAAGGTGATCGCCAAAGTGAATAAAGTTAAGTGCTGCATTTTTTTGACCTTTTCCCCTTATTCCGTCCGCCTCCGCACTCCAGACAAGACCGAGGACGACGCGACCCATGAATATATAGTGAAGGAAACCGTTCTGGGGAGGGGCGTGGGGAGTGAGCCAAGATAGGCGTGGGGAATTAAAACCTTTTGCACAAAAAAAGAAAATAAGAAAATAGGTATAACTAACGGAGTCAATCTTATTTTACCACAAATACAGTAATGATATGGAAAGAAAATATATTAATTTATGTGAACAAATATATTTTTTGAGATACATTTTATTGGTCATCAAATTAGTCCCAAATGCAATGCCATCCCTCAAATTAGTCCCAAATGCAATGCCATCCCTCAAATTAGTCCCAAATGCAATGCCATCCCTCATCTGAGACATGAAGACCAGCATCAGCTCCTCAAGCTAATGCCTGGGTCAGGCATTAGATACATGGATATTTCACCTTCTGAGGACATCCACTGTAGAGTATCATCACCAGGACATCTAGCTTTCTGAGGACATCCACTGTAGAGTATCACCACCAGGACATCTAGCCTTCTGGGGACATCCACTGTAGAGAGTATCATCACCAGGACATCTAGCCTTCTGAGGACATCCACTGTAGAGAGTATCACCACCAGGACATCTAGCCTTCTGGGGACATCCACTGTAGAGAGTATCATCACCAGGACATCTAGCCTTCTGAGGACATCCACTGTAGAGAGTATCATCACCAGGACATCTAGCCTTCTGAGGATATCCACTGTAGAGAGTATCATCACCAGGACATCTAGCTTTCTGAGGACATCCACTGTAGAGAGAATCATCACCAGGACATCTAGCCTTCTGAGGACATCCACTGTAGAGAGTATCATCACCAGGACATCTAGCTTTCTGAGGACATCCACTGTAGAGAGAATCATCACCAGGACATCTAGCTTTCTGAGGACATCCACTGTAGAGAGAATCATTACCAGGACATCTAGCTTTCTGAGGACATCCAGTGTAGAAAGTATCATCGCCACGTCATCTAGCCTTCTGAGGATATCCACTGTAGAAAGTATCAAAGCCAGGACATCTATTTTACCACAGAAATTCTCAGTTTGACCTGAACAAAGTTTCTCAGCCAATAGTTTCAGTCATTGGCTTGGACTGGGAACCCTGGACTGGGAACTCTGACAAAACTGCTTTTTGTTAATACATCTGTCTCACCCACACCCAGAGTGTTTCAGCAGGGATGAGTTCATTGCTAACTTGTATTGTCTTCCTCTGACCCTATTGCGTGGGCTGAGTCACTGGCTTACTGGTGCTCTTCCACGCCGTCCCTAGGAGGGGGGGCGTCACGTCGTGCCAGGCTTTTTTCACTATTCACGACTTTGAGTGGGTTGAGTCACTGACGTGATCTTCCTGTCCGGTTTTGCGCTCCCCCCAGGGCTCGTGCGGTGGGGGAGATCTTCGTGGTCTATACTCAGCCTTGTCTCGGGGTAGTACGTTGGTGGTCTGTTGATATCCCTCTAGTGGTGTGGGGGCTGTGCTTTGGCAAAGTGGGTGGGGTTATATCCTGCCTGGTTGGCCCGGTCCAGGGGTGTCGTCAGACAGGGCCACAGTGTTCCCCGACCCCTCCCGTCTCAGGCTCCAGTATCTAGGCTGCAGTAGTCTATGTGCCGGGGGGATAGGGTCAGTCTGTTATATATGGTGAAATTCTACACTTGAAGGCAATAAAATCACAGATTAATGATTTCTAGTAATATTATGCACATTTATGAAAAATGCATCAAACTATTCAAGAGTGAATCCAAATATGTTTTAGTAAAAGGATAATGATGACACAAGCTAACAGTGATAGGGAACATACTAGATTACACTGCCAGGGTTAGTTACACTGCCAGGGTTAGTTACACTGCCAGGGTTAGTTACACTGCCAGGGTTAGTTAGACTGCCAGGGTTAGTTAGACTGCCAGGGTTAGTTAGACTGCCAGGGTTAGTTAGACTGCCAGGGTTAGTTACACTGCCAGGGTTAGTTAGACTGCCAGGGTTAGTTACACTGCCAGGGTTAGAGTTAGTTACACTGCCAGGGTTAGTTAGACTGCCAGGGTTAGTTAGACTGCCAGGGTTAGTTACACTGCCAGGGTTAGAGTTAGTTACACTGCCAGGTTAGTTAGACTGCCAGGGTTATTTAGACTGCCAGGGTTAGTTACACTGCCAGGGTTAGAGTTAGTTACACTGCCAGGGTTAGTTAGACTGCCAGGGTTAGTTAGACTGCCAGGGTTAGTTACACTGCCAGGGTTAGTTACACTGACAGGGTTAGTTACACTGCCAGGGTTAGTTAGACTGCCAGGGTTAGAGTTAGTTACACTGCCAGGGTTAGTTACACTGCCAGGGTTAGTTAGACTGCCAGGGTTAGTTACACTGCCAGGGTTAGTTACACTGACAGGGTTAGTTACACTGCCAGGGTTAGTTAGACTGCCAGGGTTAGTTACACTGCCTGGGTTAGTTACACTGCCAGAGTTAGTTAGACTGCCAGGGTTAGAGTTAGTTACACTGCCAGGGTTAGTTACACTGCAAGGGTTAGTTAGACTGCCAGGGTTAGAGTTAGTTACACTGCCAGGGTTAGTTACACTGACAGGGTTAGTTAGACTGCCAGAGTTAGTTAGACTGACAGGGTTAGTTAGACTGCCAGGGTTAGTTAGACTGCCAGGGTTAGTTACACTGCCAGGGTTAGTTACACTGACAGGGTTAGTTAGACTGCCAGGGTTAGTTAGACTGCCAGGGTTAGTTAGACTGCCGGGGTTAGTTACACTGCCAGGGTTAGTTACACTGCCAGGGTTAGTTACACTGCAAGGGTTAGTTACACTGCCAGGGTTAGTTAGACTGCCAGGGTTAGTTAGACTGCCAGGGTTAGTTACACTGCCAGGGTTAGTTAGACTGCCAGGGTTAGTTACACTGCCAGGGTTAGTTACACTGCCAGGGTTAGTTACACTGCCAGGGTTAGAGTTAGTTACACTGCCAGGGTTAGTTAGACTGCACGGGTTAGTTACACTGCCTGGGTTAGTTAGACTGCCAGGGTTAGTTAGACTGCCAGGGTTAGTTACACTGCCAGGGTTAGTTAGACTGCCAGGGTTAGTTAGACTGCCAGGGTTAGTTACACTGCCAGGGTTAGTTAGACTGCCAGGGTTAGAGTTAGTTACACTGCCAGGGTTAGTTAGACTGCCAGGGTTAGTTACACTGCCTGGGTTAGTTACACTGCCAGAGTTAGTTAGACTGCCAGGGTTAGAGTTAGTTACACTGCCAGGGTTAGTTACACTGCGAGGGTTAGTTAGACTGCCAGGGTTAGAGTTAGTTACACTGCCAGGGATAGTTACACTGACAGGGTTAGTTAGACTGCCAGAGTTAGTTAGACTGACAGGGTTAGTTAGACTGCCAGGGTTAGAGTTAGTTACACTGCCAGGGTTAGTTACACTGACAGGGTTAGTTAGACTGCCAGGGTTAGTTAGACTGCCAGGGTTAGTTAGACTGCCAGGGTGAGTTAGACTGCCGGGGTTAGTTACACTGCAAGGGTTAGTTACACTGCCAGGGTTAGTTAGACTGCCAGGGTTAGTTAGACTGCCAGGGTTAGAGTTAGTTACACTGTCAGGGTTAGTTAGACTGCCAGGGTTAGTTACACTGCCAGGGTTAGTTAGACTGACAGGGTTAGTTACACTGCCAGGGTTAGTTAGACTGCCAGGGTTAGAGTTAGTTACACTGCCAGGGTTAGGTAAACTGACAGGGTTAGTTACACTGCCAGGGTTAGTTAGACTGCCAGGGTTAGTTAGACTGCCGGGGTTAGTTACACTGCAAGGGTTAGTTACACTGCCAGGGTTAGTTACACTGCAAGGGTTAGTTACACTGCCAGGGTTAGTTAGACTGCCAGGGTTAGTTAGACTGCCAGGGTTAGTTACACTGCCAGGGTTAGTTAGACTGCCAGGGTTAGTTACACTGCCAGGGTTAGTTACACTGCCAGGGTTAGTTACACTGCCAGGGTTAGTTAGACTGCCAGGGTTAGTTAGACTGCCAGGGTTAGAGTTAGTTACACTGCCAGGGTTAGTTAGACTGCAAGGGTTAGTTACACTGCCTGGGTTAGTTAGACTGCCAGGGTTAGTTAGACTGCCAGGGTTAGTTACACTGCCAGGGTTAGTTAGACTGGCAGGGTTAGTTAGACTGCCAGGGTTAGTTACACTGCCAGGGTTAGTTAGACTGCCAGGGTTAGAGTTAGTTACACTGCCAGGGTTAGTTAGACTGCCAGGGTTAGTTACACTGCCTGGGTTAGTTACACTGCCAGAGTTAGTTAGACTGCCAGGGTTAGAGTTAGTTACACTGCCAGGGTTAGTTACACTGCGAGGGTTAGTTAGACTGCCAGGGTTAGAGTTAGTTACACTGCCAGGGATAGTTACACTGACAGGGTTAGTTAGACTGCCAGAGTTAGTTAGACTGACAGGGTTAGTTAGACTGCCAGGGTTAGTTAGACTGCCAGGGTTAGAGTTAGTTACACTGCCAGGGTTAGTTAGACTGCCAGGGTTAGTTAGACTGCCAGGGTTAGTTAGACTGCCAGGGTTAGTTAGACTGCCAGGGTTAGAGTTAGTTACACTGTCAGGGTTAGTTAGACTGCCAGGGTTAGTTACACTGCCAGGGTTAGTTAGACTGACAGGGTTAGTTACACTGCCAGGGTTAGTTAGACTGCCAGGGTTAGAGTTAGTTACACTGCCAGGGTTAGGTAGACTGACAGGGTTAGTTAGACTGACAGGGTTAGTTACACTGCCAGGGTTAGTTAGACTGACAGGGTTAGTTACACTGCCAGGGTTAGTTACACTGCCAGAGTTAGTTAGACTGCCAGGGTTAGAGTTAGTTACACTGCCAGGGTTAGGTACACTGCCAGAGTTAGTCACACTGCCAGGGTTAGTTAGACTGCCAGGGTTAGTTACACTGCCAGGGTTAGTTACACTGCCAGAGTTAGTTAGACTGCCAGGGTTAGAGTTAGTTACACTGCCAGGGTTAGGTAGACTGCCAGGGTTAGTTACACTGCCAGGGTTAGTTACACTGCCAGGGTTAGTTAGACTGTCAGGGTTAGTTAGACTGACAGGGTTAGTTAGACTGACAGGGTTAGTTACACTGTCAGGGTTAGTTAGACTGACAGGGTTAGTTATACTGCCAGAGTTAGTTAGACTGACAGGGTTAGGGTTAGTTACACTGCCAGGGTTAGAGTTAGTTACACTGCCAGGGTTAGTTAGACTGCCAGGGTTAGTTAGACTGCCAGGGTTAGTTAGACTGCCAGGGTTAGTTAGACTGACAGGGTTAGTTATACTGCCAGAGTTAGTTAGACTGACAGGGTTAGGGTTAGTTACACTGCCAGGGTGCCAGCTACAGGATCTAGACCACATTTCAACTAACTGCACAGAGCTCTGCTGTCTGCCCTGTCTGTCCGGTCTGCCCTTGATGGGTAGAATTTGGGCAAATGGAACAAGACACATTCCAAGGTGTTTCCCTCAGACACGGCTTCAGCTTTTATGCCAAACAGAAAACTTTTAAAGCCCTCAAGATCCAGCGAGGGAGACTGGGAGTGGCTGCAGCTTTGATGTCAACCCTGAAGTTGACTTAGGTTGCTGTAAAGTAATACCTCTCTACCGCTACAGCCTTGGTTCTTCCTCACACTGGAGCTAATAATTAAATTAATGTTGATTTAGGTCTACCACACAAATATTTGACTGAACACACAGGAGGTCTTGCCAAATCGACCAAGGTGACCATGAAGCATTTGGTTTCTAGAGGGTCCAGCAAACAAGGTAGACTAAAGCTTAAAGTCCAGTCAGTCAGAGAAACTTTAGGAATCATTTCTACCCAGCTGTAGGATCCTGTAGATTCCAGTGTGTGTCAGGTATGAAGGACGCAATAAATCCACAACACCAGTCTCTAAAAGACCTCTCTTGTTCCCCTCCATACCATTATAATGCTTCATTGACCAAAAGGTATTTTATACTAGCTCACTTTCACACAGAGAGAGGGGGAGCAGGGAGGTTGGAGGGTCAGAGGTCAGGGGTTAGTTCCTCAGAGAGAGAGAGAGGGGGAGCAGGGAGGTTGGGGGTTCAGGGGTTAGTTCCTTGGAGATAGAGGGAGGTTGGAGGGTCAAGAGTTAGTTCGGGGAGGTTAGAGGTTTGGGGGTTAGATCAGGATGGTTGGAGGGTCAGAGGTTAGTTCAGGGAGGTTTGAGGGTCAGGGGTTAGGGGTTCTGATCAATATTAGTAGACTACAGTGCATTCGGAAAGTATTCAGACCTCTTGACTTTTTCCACATTTTGTTACATTTCAGCCTTATTCTAAAATTGATTAAACAGTTTTTTTTCCATCATCAATCTACACACAATACCCCATAATGGCAAACCAAAAACAGGTTTATAATTTTTTTCTCACACATTTATACAAATTTAAAAATGGAAATATCAGATTTACATAAGTATTCAGACCCTTTACTCAGTACTTTATTGAAGCACCTTTGGCAGCGATTACAGCCTCGAGTCTTCTTGGGTATGACGCTACAAGCTTGGCACACCTGTATTTGGGGAGTTTCTCCCATTCTTCTCTGCAGATCCTCTCAATCTCTGTCAGGTTGGATGGGGAGCAACTCTGCACAGTTATTTTCAGGTCTCTCCAGAGATGTTCGATCGAGTTCAAGTCCGGGCTCTGGCTGGGCCACTCAAGGGCATTCAGAGTCTTAGCGTGCATTGTCTTGGCTGTATGCTTAGCGTAATTGCCCTGTTGGAAGGTGAACCGTCGCCCCCAGTCTGAGGTGCTGTGTGCTTTCGATCAGATTTTCATCTCTTGGTACTTTTCTCTGTTCATCTTCCCTCGATCCTGACTAGTCTCCCAGTCCCCGCCACTGAAAAACATCCCCACAGCATGATGCTGCCACCACCATGCTTCACAGTAGAGATGGTGCCAGGTTTCCTCCAGGCGTGACGCTTGGAATTCAGGACAAATAGCTCAATCTTGGTTTCATAAGACCAGAGAATCTTGTTTCTCATGGTCTGAGAGTCCTTTAGGTGCCTTTTGGCAAACTCCAAGCGGGCTGTCATGTGCCTTTTACTGAGGAGTGGCTTCCGTCTGGCCACTTGACCATATTTGCCTGATTGGTGGAATGCTGCAGAGATGCTTGTCCTTCTGAAAGTTTCTCCCATCTCCACAGAGGAACACTGGAGCTCTGTTAGAGTGACCATTGGGTTCTTGGTCACCTCCAAGGCCCTCCAAGGCCTTTCTCCTACGATTGCTCAGTTTGGCCAGGCGGCCAACTCTAGGAAGAGTCTTGGTGGTTCCAAACTTCTTCCATTTAAGAATTATGGAGGCCACTGCATTCTTGGGGACCTTCAATGCTGCAAAAATGTTTTGGTCTCATAGCAAAGGAACTGAAGACTTATGTAAATAAGGCATTTCTGTTTTTCATTTTCAATACCTTTTGCAAACATTTAAAAAAAACTGTTTTTGCTTTGTCATTATGGGGTATTGTGTGTAGATTAATGAGGGGAAAAATGCATTTAATACATTCTAGAATAAGTCTGTAAGACCTCTTCCTTCCTATGTGTTCTAGAGTGACCTTTACACATAGGAGTCATTAGACAAAGGGGTCTTCTGTACTGGTAAGTTTAGTTAACTCCTTAAGGAACCCTCAAGGAGCCTACCATTAGTCCTTAAGGAGCCTACCATTAGTCCTTAAGGAGCCTACCATTAGTCCTTAAGGAGCCTACCATTAGTCCTTAAGGAGCCTACCATTGTCACGCCCTGGTCTTAGTATTTTGTGTTTATATAATTATTTGGTCAGGTCAGGGTGTGACATGGGGTTATTTTGTGTTGTGTTGTGGTATTGGGGGTTTTAGTAGGTATTGGGATTGTGGCTGAGTAGGGGTGTCTAGCATAGTCTATGGCTGCCTGAGGTTCTCAATCAGAGTCAGGTGATTCTCGTTGTCTCTGATTGGGAACCATATTTAGGTAGCCTGGGTTTCATTGTGTGTTTGTGGGTGATTGTTCCTGTCTCAGTGTGTTTGTATTCACCAGACAGGCTGTATTAGGTTTTCACATTTCCGTTTGTTGTTTTTGTATTTGTTCGTATTTTCATTCATTAAACATGTATCGAACTAACCACGCTGCATTTTGGTCCGACTCTCCTTCGACGGAAGAAAGCCGTAACAACCATTAGTCCTTAAGGTCCATGGATCTTCTGTGATATCTCAGAGGTACACCGGCTCTGGCAGCCAAAGCAGTCAAATACTCCATCTAAACGTGAATCAATTCTCAATTGCGGTACGGTTATAGAAACATAAATCCCTCTACCTTCATATTACATAAAAATTATTTCACAAATGCAAAATCTACACTTACTGTTTTAACCGGATTTAACCGGATATATCACAGTTGCAGATGACAGTATTTTTTCAGTGCCAACATATTTCTGGAGGTCCTTCTTCCACTACACACAGGAGCATGCTAGATAGCTAAGTAGCACAAGTGGCCCCTCTGTCTTCTGCCTGTCTTCCACAAACAAGCCCTGTAACATGGAGATATGGCCGTGAGGGAACACTAACCCCTTAATTAAAAAGGTGTGTATCAATTTAACCTTTTGGTTTTTTGAAAATGATTTCTTACCGATATGAAGGGTAAGATCCTTATGCTCTCAAAAAAGTTCAGACCGAGCGTCCTTAAGGGCTCCTTATTAAGAAGTAATGGTAAGATCCTTAAGGAGTAATGGTAGGCTCCTTAAGGAGTAATGGTAGGCTCCTTAAGGAGTAATGGTAGGATCCTCAAGGAGTCATGGTAGGATGCTTAAGGGCTCCTTAACGAGTAATGGTGGAATCTTTAAGGAGTAACGGTAGGATCCTTAAGGAGTAACGGTTGGATCCTTAAGGAGTAACGGTAGGATCCTTAAGGAGTAACGGTAGGATCCTTAAGGAGTAATGGTAGTATCCTTAAGGAGTAATGGTAGTATCCTTAAGGAGTAATGGTAGGCTCCTTAAGGAGTAATGGTAGGATCCTTAAGGAGTAATGGTAGGATCCTTAAGGAGTAATGGTAGGGTCCTTATGGAGTAAGGGTAGGATCCTTAAGGAGTAATGGTAGGGTCCTTATGGAGTAATGGTAGGATCCTTATGGAGTAATGGTAGGGTCCTTATGGAGTAATGGTAGGATCCTTAAGGAGTAATGGTAGGATTCTTAACAGTACATCTTGGGTTAGTGTGCTATATGTTTGTGGGTCTCTTTACTGGCTGGAACAGTCTAATTCTTTTATGGGCATTTCTCAGGGAGGGGTGGGTTAGCATAGAGCTGGACAGAGGAAGACCCCTCTACATCATCAGGGAAGGTTGTGATGCCCCTGAGACCTGTTTAGGTACTCTGTTACCCTCCTCAAACAAACAGAGAAACACTACATGTGCGCGTGTCATAGTATTTGCTGTGCGTACAGTTATTTACTTAATCATGTTTTAAATAATGGTCAGGAAGGGAGGAACGTATTTGAGATGTAATTTGTCACATTTTCAAAGTAACACATACCAATGGATAGATATACCATTTTATCTGAGAGAGTGGTTGTTGGGGCTGAATCTCTTCTATTGTTATTGAAAGAAGACAGAGATGAAATATGACAGGTTAACTTGTGGACAGTCATCTGTTTCTTCTATCAGGGTTTTATGGCCATGTCCAACTGGAGTGAGTTACCATGGGGCCTAGAGCTGAACAGTTAACTATACTGCTGCCATGGTAACTATACTGCTGCCATGGGGCCTAGAGCTGAACAGTTAACTATACTGCTGCCATGGTAACTATACTGCTGCCATGGGACCTAGAGCTGAACGGTTAACTATACTGCTGCCATGGGGCCTAGAGCTGAACAGTTAACTATACTGCTGCCATGGTAACTATACTGCTGCCATGGGGCCTAGAGCTGAACAGTTAACTATACTGCTGCCATGGGGCCTAGAGCTGAACGGTTAACTATACTGCTGCCATGGGGCCTAGAGCTGAACGGTTAACTATACTGCTGTCATGGGGCCTAGAGCTGAACAGTTAACTATACTGCTGCCATGGGGCCTAGAGCTGAACGGTTAACTATACTGCTGCCATGGGGCCTAGAGCTGAACGGTTAACTATACTGCTGTCATGGGGCCTAGAGCTGAACGGTTAACTATACTGCTGCCATGGGGCCTAGAGCTGAACAGTTAACTATACTGCTGCCATGGTAACTATACTGCTGCCATGGGGCCTAGAGCTGAACAGTTAACTATACTGCTGCCATGGGGCCTAGAGCTGAACAGTTAACTGTTCTTTACACTTTCCTTATTTTGCACACAGAGAGAACCAAAAAGAGCAATGGAATGATAACGCACAGATTTATTTTAATTTATTTATATTGTTTGTTTGCGTAGGGAGTATACAATTCAAAGATTTTAGAAAGGTAGATTGGATGATATCATCACATTTTATCTGGGTTTTCTACTGAACACCTGGGTGAAAACACTATTTGAAATCTTTCAAATAATTTAAGAATTTTCTTTAGCCTGCCTGCAGTTTCAGATGCCTGCCTGGGGGTTCGCAGTTTTGGGACTACTCTGTTGGTTCCATTAAGCCAGACAAAGTCGATCAAGCACAGATTAAGTATTTGGAACGATGTTTCATAGTGTTTGAACCCATGAGGCTGTTTTCCTCCCTAAACCAGAATGCTATTTGAACCCATGCAGCTGTGTTTCCCTCCCTAAACCAGAATACTATTTGAACCCATGCAGCTCTGTTTCCCTCCCTAAACCAGAATACTATTTGAACCCATGCAGCTCTGTTTTCCTCCCTAAACCAGAATACTATTTGAACCCATGCAGCTCTGTTTTCCTCCCTAAACCAGAATACTATTTGAACCCATGCAGCTCTGTTTCCCTCCCTAAACCAGAATACTATTTGAACCCATGCAGCTCTGTTTTCCTCCCTAAACCAGAATACTATTTGAACCCATGCAGCTCTGTTTCCCACTCTAAACCAGCAGCTGTAGAAAGAATAGTATTTTTTTCTATTTCCTCTACTCAGGGGTAGGACGGATCTACTTCCTGTCTGCCTCCATACCATACATGCTAAGGGTCAATTCAACTACAAAATGTCATGGGTACGGCATTATCTGTAGACAAAATCAAACCGGGACACCAGCACCCCTCACTTCACTGTAGCACGTCCACTACGCATTCTGCAACTACACCGACATGCAATGTACCCCCAAAGCTAATAACCAAACAAGGAGAAAGAAGATCATGTGTCTTATAGGCAAAATATGAAGAAGAGTTGGTCAATGGAAACAACTCCACAATGTAGGTATTTCATCCAGTAAATTCTCAAAAGGTTACAAAAGGAGAGTTACTGTAAGAGTGCATGTGTTGTGGTATAGTGAAGGTCGTGAGTGGAAGCAATAGCTAGCGACTCAGCAAAGAGACCATTCAGAACAAAAAAACTAGGGTTACCTTAAAAGCATAGAGAGATCCTCAGTTCAGACAAACAGGTGTCTTTGTGTATAAAGACAAAGCTGATGTAATGGTTGAGTAAGTTCTCCAGAATCTCTCCTGTAAACATTCTGAGAGCATAAATCTGAGTCATAAGAGCCTTTTCAACACTTATCCTCTCCAAACCTTTCGAAACAAAGTAGCCGGGACCAAATATTTGTCAAATGGTCACTCCAACATCTCTAGGAATGGAATAAATAGTATACATTTTTATTTTTAAGCATTTCACTTTTTTTGTCTAGTGTTTATTAGTTGCCCACTGTATCTCACTGACAAATGTAGTAGACCTTCCGTCAATCAAAGTCTCAAATGATGCAGCAGGGCTTTATCAAATCTAATTTTATTGGTCAGTTATACATACTTAGTACATGTTATTGGTCAGTTATACATACTTAGTACATGTTATTGGTCAGTTATACATACTTAGTACATGTTATTGGTCAGTTATACATACTTAGTACATGTTATTGGTCAGTTATACATACTTAGTACATGTTATTGGTCAGTTATACATACTTAGTACATGTTATTGGTCAGTTATACATACTTAGCACATGTTATTGTGGGTGTAGCAAAATGCTTGTGTTCCTAGCTCCAACAGTGCAGAAGTATCAAACAATTAACAACAATACACACAAATCTAAAAGTAAAAGAATGGAATTAAGAAATATATAAATATTAGGACGAGCAATGTTGGAGTGGCATTGACTAAAATACAGTAGAATAGAATACAGTATATACATATGAGATGAGTAAAGCAGTATGTAAAGAACATTAAAGTGGCTAGTGTTCCATTATTAAAGTGACTAGTGTTCCATTATTAAAGTGACTAGTGTTCCATTATTAAAGTGGCTAGTGTTCCATTATTAAAGTGACTAGTGTTCCATTATTAAAGTAACTAGTGTTCCATTATTAAAGTGACTAGTGTTCCATTATTAAAGTGACGAGTGTTCCATTATTAAAGTGACTAGTGTTCAATTAATAAAGTGACTAGTGTTCCATTATTAAAGTGGCTAGTGTTCCATTATTAAAGTGACTAGTGTTCCATTATTAAAGTAACTAGTGTTCCATTATTAAAGTGACTAGTCTTCCATTATTAAAGTGACTAGTGTTCCATTATTAAAGTGACTAGTGTTCCATTATTAAAGTGACCAGTGATTCCATTATTAAAGTGACTAGTGTTCCATTATTAAAGTGACTAGTGTTCCATTATTAAAGTGGCTAGTGTTCCATTATTAAAGTGACTAGTGTTCCATTATTAAAGTAACTAGTGTTCCATTATTAAAGTGACTAGTGTTCCATTATTAAAGTGACTAGTGTTCCATTATTAAAGTGACGAGTGTTCCATTATTAAAGTGACTAGTGTTCAATTAATAAAGTGACTAGTGTTCCATTATTAAAGTGGCTAGTGTTCCATTATTAAAGTGACTAGTGTTCCATTATTAAAGTGACTAGTGTTCCATTATTAAAGTGACTAGTGATTCCATGTCTATGTATATAGAGCAGCAGCCTCTAAGGTGCAGGGTTGTGTAACCAGCTAGCGATGGCTTTTTAAGAGTCTGATGGCCTTGTGATAAAAGCTGTTTTTCAGTCTCTCTGTCCCAGCTTTGATGCACTTGTACTGACCTCACCTTCTGGATGATAGCGGGGTGATCAGGCCGTGGCTTGGGTGTGTGATGTCCTTGATGATCTTTTTTGGCCTCCCTATAACATCGGGTGCTGTAGGTGTCCTGGAGAGCAGGTCGTTTGTCCCCGGTGATACGTTGGGCAAACGTACAACCCTCTGGTGGTTGTAAAAGTTTGTGAGGGTTTTAGGTGCCAAGCTACATTTCTTCAGCCTCCTGAGGTTGGAGAGGTGCCTTCTTCGCCACATTGTCTGTGTGGGTGGACCATTTCTGATCATCAGTGATGTGTATGCCGAGGAACTTGAAGCTTCCCACCTTCTCCACTGCGGTCCCGTCGATGTGGATAGGGGCGTGCTCCCTCTGCTGTTTCCTGAAGTCCACGTTCAGCTCCTTCATTTTGTTGACGTTGAGGGAGAGGTTATTTTCCTGGCACCACTCTCCCAGGGCCCTCACCTCCTCCCTGTAGGCTGTATCGTCATTGTTGGTTATCAGGCCTACTACTGTTGTGTGGTCTGCAAACTTGAAGATTGAGTTGGTGGCATGCTTGGCCACGCAGCCATGGGTGAACAGGGAGTACAGAAGGGGGCTGAGCATGCACCCTTGTGGGGCCCCTGTGTTCAGGATCAGCGAAGTGGAGGAGTTGTTTCCTACCTTCATCACATACTGGTGTAGCTTTGTGCTTGTAGTTGGGTCAGGTTACCAGGGCAGATGTCTTGAAGTGACAAGGGTCAGTGGCTCACAAAAGTGCTCTGAGCCATGTTTACTGCAAGCTCCCACTGAACTCCAATGAATTGTGTTGGTGGGATCAACTCCCTGCCTACCTGTAGACACACAAAGCCTGTGGCCTCACGTAAACTGTGTTAAAGTTGAACAGCCTTCCCTTGAAAGGGAAACCCATCTGTATAGTTTCATTGATAACGTCTGTCCCCTGGATCCAATATCATCAACCATTGAGGTAGTCAATTGTGGTCAGGTTTCATTGTTAGAAAGGCAATGAATCGGGTCCTATTATCATGGATGAATAGCAAGCTAAGATAAATGTCACACACATCATCATGACTGCTTTTCAGGTGGATGAGTGGTAGAATGTATTCTCAAAACCACTGTTTATATTTTTTAACATTTATTTCAGGTGGCAACTAGAGTGGTTGTGGCAATGCGAAACTGAAAAAAAACAACTTAAAACACATCTAAAATAATATGCCTAATCTGTAGGAGCCCACATCGTTGTCCTTATATACAGTGACTCATTAGTGGACAGAGTGACGTTTTCAAATATGCAGAATTAATACAAATGTGATTATAAAGTGATTATCCAAATCAAATCAAATTTTATTTGTCACATACACATGGTTAGCAGATGTTAATGCGAGTGTAGCGAAATGCTTGTGCTTCTAGTTCCGACAATGCAGTAATAACCAACAAGTAATCTAACTAACAATTCCAAAACTACTGTCTTATACACAGTGTAAGGGGATAAAGAATATGTACATAAAGATATATGAATGAGTGATGGTACAGAGCGGCATAGGCAAGATACAGTAGATGGTATTGAGTGCAGTATATACATATGAGATGAGCATGTAAACAAAGTGGCATAGTTAAAGTGGCTAGTGATACATGTATTACATAAAGATGCAGTAGATGATAGAGTACAGTATATACGTATACATATGAGATGAATAATGTAGGGTATGTAAACATTATATTAGGTAGCATTGTTTAAAGTGGCTAGTGATATATTTTACATCATTTCCCATCAATTCCCATTATTAAAGTGGCTGGAGTTGAGTCATTGTCAGTGTCAGTGTGTTGGCAGCAGCCACTCAATGTTAGTGGTGGCTGTTTAACAGTCTGATGGCCTTGAGATAGAAGCTGTTTTTCAGTCTCTCAGTCCCAGCTTTGATGCACCTGTACTGACCTCGCCTTCTGGATGATAGCGGGGTGAACAGGCAGTGGCTCGGGTGGTTGTTGTCCTTGATGATCTTTATGGCCTTCCTGTAACATCGGGTGGTGTAGGTGTCCTGGAGGGCAGGTAGTTTGCCCCCGGTGATGCGTTGTGCAGACCTCACTACCCTCTGGAGAGCCTTACGGTTGTGGGCGGAGCAGTTGCCGTACCAGGCGGTGATTGCAGCCCGCCAGGATGCTCTCGATTGTGCATCTGTAGAAGTTTGTGAGTGCTTTTGGTGACAAGCCAAATTTCTTCAGCCTCCTGAGGTTGAAGAGGCGCTGCTGCACCTTCTTCACGATGCTGTCTGTGTGGGTGGACCAATTTAGTTTGTCTGTGATGTGTATGCCAAGGAACTTAAAACTTGCTACCCTATCCACTACTGTTCCATCGATGTGGATAGCGGGGTGTTCCCTCTGCTGTTTCCTGAAGTCCACAATCATCTCCTTAGTTTTGTTGACGTTGAGTGTGAGGTTATTTTTCTGACACCACACTCCGAGGGCCCTCCCCTCCTCCCTGTAGGCTGTCTCGTCGTTGTTGGTAATCAAGCCTACCACTGTTGTGTCATCCGCAAACTTGATGATTGAGTTGGAGGCGTGCGTGGCCACGCAGTCGTGGGTGAACAGGGAGTACAGGAGAGGGCTCAGAACGCACCCTTGTGGGGCCCCAGTGTTGAGGATCAGCGGGGTGGAGATGTTGTTGCCTACCCTCACCACCTGGGGGTGGCCCGTCAGGAAGTCCAGTACCCAGTTGCACAGGGCGGGGTCGAGACCCAGGGTCTCGAGCTTGATGACGAGCTTGGAGGGTACTATGGTGTTGAATGCCGAGCTGTAGTCGATGAACAGAATTCTCACATAGGTATTCCTCTTGTCCAGATGGGTTAGGGCAGTGTGCAGTGTGGTTGAGATTGCATCGTCTGTGGACCTATTTGGGCGGTAAGCAAATTGGAGTGGGTCTAGGGTGTCAGGTAGGGTGGAGGTGATATGGTCCTTGACTAGTCTCTCAAAGCACTTCATGATGACGGAAGTGATTGCTACGGGGCGGTAGTCGTTTAGCTCAGTTACCTTAGCTTTCTTGGGAACAGGAACAATGGTAGCCCTCTTGAAGCATGTGGGAACAGCAGACTGGTATAGGGATTGATTGAATATGTCCGTAAACACACCGGCCAGCTGGTCTGCGCATGCTCTGAGGGCGCGGCTGGGGATGCCGTCTGGGCCTGCAGCCTTGCGAGGGTTAACACGTTTAAATGTCTTACTCACCTCGGCTGCAGTGAAGGAGAGTCCGCATGTTTTCGTTGCAGGCCGTGTCAGTGGCACTGTATTGTCCTCAAAGCGGGCAAAAAGTTATTTAGTCTGCCTGGGAGCAAGACATCCTGGTCCGTGACTGGGCTGGTTTTCTTCTTGTAGTCCGTGATTGACTGTAGACCCTGCCACATGCCTCTTGTGTCTGAGCCGTTGAATTGAGATTCTACTTTGTCTCTGTACTGACGCTTAGCTTGTTTGATAGCCTTGCGGAGGGAATAGCTGCACTGTTTGTATTCGGTCATGTTACCAGTCACCTTGCCCTGATTAAAAGCAGTGGTTCGCGCTTTCAGTTTCACGCGAATGCTGCCATCAATCCACGGTTTCTGGTTAGGGAATATTTTAATCGTTGCTATGGGAACGACATCTTCAACGCAGGTTCTAATGAACTCGCACACCGAATCAGCGTATTCGTCAATGTTGTTATCTGACGCAATACGAAACATATCCCAGTCCACGTGATGGAAGCAGTCTTGGAGTGTGGAATCAGATTGGTCGGACCAGCGTTGAACAGACCTCAGCGTGGGAGCTTCTTTTTTTAGTTTCTGTCTGTAGGCAGGGATCAACAAAATGGAGTCGTGGTCAGCTTTTCCGAAAGGAGGGCGGGGCAGGGCCTTATATGCGTGCGGAAGTTAGAGTAACAATGATCCAAGGTTTTTCCACCCCTGGTTGCGCAATCGATATGCTGATAAAATTTAGGGAGTCTTGTTTTCAGATTAGCCTTGTTAAAATCCCCAGCTACAATGAATGCAGCCTCCGGATAAATGGATTCCAGTTTGCAGAGAGTCAAATAAACGTTCACAGCCATAGATGTGTATAAACGTTATTACATGTTTCTGGATAAAAAGCTACGCTTTTTCACCTACCCTCACCAGCAGACAATTAGACAAACCAAACACATCATAAACATGACACCTGATCATGTTGTTCCTCTGTCAGTCTGACTAACTCGGCCATGTTGTCTAGGACTGCCGCACCGCACCTGAAAGTAGGATATTGGTAACCTGACGCCTCTACCTGTTTACCGCCTCCACCACAGTGACTAGTGATGGACTGTGAGAGCTTCAGAGGCAGGGGACATTAGTACGACGTAGGTGGCAGTATCAATAGGACTCCGGACAAAAGTCCACGTAAATAGTCTTACCTCTACCTTCACATGAGTTTCTACTTGTTATTGGGACTTTAATTGTTACAGAATTTCCCCCGGAAAGCACTTTGTGCTGACATCTATCATAACCATCGAACTCAGCATTGCAGTGGGAGCTAACAAAGCCAAATGAAGATCTAATGCAAAAGGAGAACCACTTTCTGTCTGTCGTTAGTCTCCAACTGTTACATGTGTACCACATCACAAGGAGGGAACAAGAAGATGCCCGTTCAGATACCAGACGATACAGACTTTACCTCTTTCAAGGAACAATGTGAAAACCAGGAAGGATGGACAGCGCGCTACAACAAGGGAAACGTGACGGTGTGGTGCAGGGATGAAGAGTGTAAAACGATCCAGAAACTAAAGGCAAGTGTGTCGCTACGACAGATTCATTCCGGTACGTCTGGTGCTGTGCTTTAAGCACCGCGGAGAGGAGAGAAGACTGGACGTGTAGAACTTGAGGTTTCCAAGAGAAACCGAACTACTGTAGCGCTTCTCAAGATTAGTATACTTTTTTTTTCTACAGAACAGGTTTGAATCTAACGTGTGGAATCATAATGATACTTTTCCTAATGTTAAAATGAATACGATCATCAATACATCCTGTATAAAGCCGTGTTCATGATACTGTGTCTGGAGTAGACTTGAGCAGTTAGACTTGAGATGTAGGTTTATCTTTGTGAATAACATGGCATAACATGGCATTGAGTAATTCCCCAGTTCATACAAAGTTTATATTTTCTGATTAGATAGGTGATTAAGTACACCAGGGTTTAGGCTTCATAATACACGGGTGACTGTTAACATAGTAATGATGCATAATGATGCATGCTTGTCTCTTAACCATATTAGTGGCACATAATGACAAATACTGTCAGTGGCTCTCCATCACTTGGGATGCATCTCAATAGTCTACAGTTGACTTAGAGACCCCTGGAAAATTATATTACCCATACTGCTGTGGCTCTCTTCTGTCCCCCCCTTAGAGACCCCTGGAGCATTCTATTACCCATACTGCTGTGCTTCTCCTCTGTCCTCCCCCCTTAGAGACCCCTGGAGCATTCTATTACCCATACTGCTGTGTTTCTCTTCTGTCCTCCCCCTTAGAGACCCCTGGAGCATTCTATTACCCATACTGCTGTGTTTCTCTTCTGTCCCCCCTTAGAGACCCCTGGAGCATTACATTACCCATACTGCTGTGTTTCTCCTCTGTCCCCCCTCCTTAGAGATCCCTGGAGCATTACATTACCCATACTGCTGTGTTTCTCCTCTGTCCCCCCCTCCTTAGAGACTCCTGGAGCATTACATTACCCATACTGCTGTGTCTGCTCTAATACACTCTCTCCTATACTGTAACACTCACTAGATAAATAACTGCTGAGGTTTCTCATCTTCTCATCTTGCAGCAAATGCTTGTTGATACAGCAGTAGTTTATTCAGTCTCAGAGCATCATGTCTTGTGAATAAGACTGGCATAATGATAAGCTAGGGAGGAGGAGGAGGAGGAGAGAAAGAGATAGAGAGAGGAGAAGGGGCTTATCAAGGATGATGAAGAATGATGAAAGTCCTAAATGATTAAAAGGAGAGCTTCCTCTCATTTATGATAATTTAGGACAGCAACGTTAAGCAGTACAATGTACCAAGAATTTTGCGGTTTCCAAAAACATTGCCTACAAAATGGTTCCAAAAGAGTTCTTCGGTTGTCCCCAAATGAGAACCCTTTTTGGTTCCTTGTATAATCGTTTTTCAGTTCCAGGTAGAACCCTGTTGGTTCCATATAGAACCCTCTGTGGAAAGGGCCTTACATGGAACCCAAAAGGGTTCTACCTGGAACCAAACAGGGTTCTACCCTTCTTCAAAGGGTTCTCTATGTGGACAGCAAAATAACCCTTGTAGGTTCTAGATAGCTCCTTTTTGTCTAATTCTGTACTCATGTCCTAAAATACTCATCAGTTCCAGAGGATTCATTCATTTTTCATGGAAGGTTTGTTATTGCACCATTGGATAGGAATTCAGGTGGATCTCAATTCTGCACTACAGTATAGCAGTATAGCAGTAAAGTAGAATAGCAGGATAGCAGTATAGCAGTAAAGTAGAATAGCAGGATAGCAGTATAGCAGTAAAGTAGAATAGCAGGATAGCAGTATAGCAGTAAAGTAGAATAGCAGGATAGCAGTATAGCAGTAAAGTAGAATAGCAGGATAGCAGTATAGCAGTAAAGTAGAATAGCAGTATAGCAGTACAGCAGTAAAGTAGAATAGCAGTATAGCAGTACAGCAGTAAAGTAGAATAGCAGGATAGCAGTATAGCAGTATAGTATATCAGTATAGTAGTATAGCAGGACAGTAGTATAGCAGTATAGTTGTATATTAGTATAGTTGTATAGTAGTATAGCAGGATAATAGTATAGCAGTATACCGGTATAGTAGTATAGCAATATATTAATATAGCAGAATAGTAGCATCGTAGTATAGCGGTATAGTAGTATACTGGTATAGTATTACTGTAGTATAACAGTGCAGTAGTATAGCACTATACTAATATAGCAATATAGTAGTATAGTGGTATAGCAGAATATTAATATAGCAGTATAGTAATATAGCAGTATACCAGCATAGTAGTATACTAGAATAGCAGTATATTAGTATGGCAGTACATTAACATTGTGGTATAGCAGTATAGCAGTACAGGACTATAGTAGTATAGTTGTATAGTATTATAGTAGTGTAGCAGTATATCAATATAGCAGAATAGTAGTATGGTAGTATAGTAGCATAGTAGGATAGTTGTATAGCAGCATAGTAGTATAGTAGTATTGTAGTGTAGTAGTATAGTGGTATAGTAGTGTAGTAGTATATTAGTATAGAGGCATAGTAGTATATTAGTATAGTGGTATAGTAGTGTAGTAGTATATTAGTATAGCGGTATAGTAGTGTAGTGGTATAGTAGTGTAGTCGTATATTAGTATAGTGGCATAGTAGTGTAGTAGTATATTAGTATAGTGGTATAGCAGTATATTAATTTAGCAGCATATTAATATAGCAGTATATTAGTATAGTAGTATCGTTGTATAGCAGCAATGGAGTATATTAGTATAGCGGTATAGTAGTGTAGTAGTATATTAGTATAGTGGTGTAGTAGTATATGAGTATAGTGGTATAGTAGTATATTAGTATAGTGGTATAGTAGTATAGCAGTATAGTAGTATATCGGTATAGAAGCATAGTAACATAGTAGCATGGGAGTATAGTATCATGGTAGAATATTAGTATAGTAGTATGGTTGTATAGCAGTATATCGGTATATAAGTATAGTAGTCTAGTAGCATAGTAGCGAATTAGTATATTGGTATAGTAGTATAGCAGAATAGCCTATGTATACCTAATGTTGACGCATACTGTAACAAAGCAGGGCCCAAACAATTCATTCAGAAACAGAACCCTCAACACACTAGACGACATTACACAATATGTATTCTATACTTCTATATTATATAGAAGTCCTACAGTAGGTAAGACTCGATCATCTGACCATACGTCTGTAGCAGCCAGCTATACTGTAGTCCTAGGTAAGACTAGGTCATCTGACCATACGTCTGTAGCAGCCAGCTATACTGTAGTCCTAGGTAAGACTAGGTCATCTGACCATACGTCTGTAGCAGCCAGCTATACTGTAGTCCTAGGTAAGACTAGGTCATCTGACCATACGTCTGTAGCAGCCAGCTATACTGTAGTCCTAGGTAAGACTAGGTCATCTGACCATACGTCTGTAGCAGCCAGCTATACTGTAGTCCTAGGTAAGACTAGGTCATCTGACCATACGTCTGTAGCAGCCAGCTATACTGTAGTCCTAGGTAAGACTAGGTCATCTGACCATACGTCTGTAGCAGCCAGCTATACTGTAGTCCTAGGTAAGACTAGGTCATCTGACCATACGTCTGTAGCAGCCAGCTATACTGTAGTCCTAGGTAAGACTAGGTCATCTGACCATACGTCTGTAGCAGCCAGCTATACTGTAGTCCTAGGTAAGACTAGGTCATCTGACCATACGTCTGTAGCAGCCAGCTATACTGTAGTCCTAGGTAAGACTAGGTCATCTGACCATACGTCTGTAGCAGCCAGCTATACTGTAGTCCTAGGTAAGACTAGGTCATCTGACCATACGTCTGTAGCAGCCAGCTATACTGTAGTCCTAGGTAAGACTAGGTCATCTGACCATACGTCTGTAGCAGCCAGCTATACTGTAGTCCTAGGTAAGACTAGGTCATCTGACCATACGTCTGTAGCAGCCAGCTATACTGTAGTCCTAGGTAAGACTAGGTCATCTGACCATACGTCTGTAGCAGCCAGCTATACTGTAGTCCTAGGTAAGACTAGGTCATCTGACCATACGTCTGTAGCAGCCAGCTATACTGTAGTCCTAGGTAAGACTAGGTCATCTGACCATACGTCTGTAGCAGCCAGCTATACTGTAGTCCTAGGTAAGACTAGGTCATCTGACCATAGCACGTCTGTAGCAGCCAGCTATACTGTAGCAGCCAGTCCTAGGTAAGACTAGGTCATCTGACCATACGTCTGTAGCAGCCAGCTATACTGTAGTCCTAGGTAAGACTAGGTCATCTGACCATACGTCTGTAGCAGCCAGCTATACTGTAGTACCTAGGTAAGACTAGGTCATCTGACCATACGTCTGTAGCAGCCAGCTATACTGTAGTCCTAGGTAAGACTAGGTCATCTGACCATACGTCTGTAGCAGCCAGCTATACTGTAGTCCTAGGTAAGACTAGGTCATCTGACCATACGTCTGTAGCAGCCAGCTATACTGTAGTCCTAGGTAAGACTAGGTCATCTGACCATACGTCTGTAGCAGCCAGCTATACTGTAGTCCTAGGTAAGACTAGGTCATCTGACCATACGTCTGTAGCAGCCAGCTATACTGTAGTCCTAGGTAAGACTAGGTCATCTGACCATACGTCTGTAGCAGCCAGCTATACTGTAGTCCTAGGTAAGACTAGGTCATCTGACCATACGTCTGTAGCAGCCAGCTATACTGTAGTCCTAGGTAAGACTAGGTCATCTGACCATACGTCTGTAGCAGCCAGCTATACTGTAGTCCTAGGTAAGACTAGGTCATCTGACCATACGTCTGTAGCAGCCAGCTATACTGTAGTCCTAGGTAAGACTAGGTCATCTGACCATACGTCTGTAGCAGCCAGCTATACTGTAGTCCTAGGTAAGACTAGGTCATCTGACCATACGTCTGTAGCAGCCAGCTATACTGTAGTCCTAGGTAAGACTAGGTCATCAGACAATTTCTGTCTGTCAGAAAGGAAAGGCAGGCTGGGTCTCTGATGTGACGTCCACCCAGGAGAGGTCCTGAAAAATGAAGAGTGGAAAACTGTGGTAATGGCTAGAAGCTAGTAACGAGGAAACCGGATTCCCCCCTGCTGCCAGGCCAAGAGGGTAACGGCCCTTACTGAAGAACCTCCAGCTGACCCCGTCTGGAACCCAGATGGGGTAAATAAAGAGGAAACACAGGAAACAGGGTATGAATGATGGATTGTTTAGAAGGATGAATGAGAAAACAAATGTTGACACCCGGAACAAACGTCAACAAAACAGGAGATGATGGCTAGATAGACCTCTCTTTATACTGCATGAATCTTTCCGGGGCAGTGATGCAATTCTTTGCTGATGAATAACAGAACGTAAAGGTAGGTATTGACGACATTCCATTCAGAGGGACCTAACCTAAGGATGTAACCCAGTCAGAGGAGCGACTAAGCCTTCTGTTAGAAGCCAGGCCTGGACGGGGGTTGGACAGGAGGGGGATGTGATGGTGAATTATTAACTCAACCTAAGCGATCAACTGATTGAGTTACATGGAACCGTTTGCTACGTTGACCCGACACATAATATGTGATTGTGTCACACCAGGCATGATAAACAGCACTGTAGTCCCTGCCCACTGATTAACTAAAGTTATCCTGTAACATTTAGAATGGAAGGAAGTGGAATGCTTATTCCGGGCTAGGCCTAATGGAAGGAAGTGGAATGCTTATTCCGGGCTAGACCTAATGGAAGGAAATGGAATGCTTATTCCGGGCTAGACCTAATGGAAAGAAGTGGAATGCTTATTCCGGGCTAGGCCTAATGGAAGGAAGTGGAATGCTTATTCCGGGCTAGACCTAATGGAAGGAAGTGGAATGCTTATTCCGGGCTAGACCTAATGGAAGGAAGTGGAATGCTTATTCCGGGCTAGACCTAATGGAAGGAAGTGGAATGCTTATTCCGGGCTAGACCTAATGGAAGGAAGTGGAATGCTTATTCCGGGCTAGACCTAATGGAAGGAAGTGGAATCCTTATTCCGGAATAGAGCTAATGGAAGGAAGTTGAATGCTTATTCCGGGCTAGACCTAATGGAAGGAAGTGGAATCTTTATTCCGGAATAGACCTAATGGAAGGAAGTGGAATCCTTATTCTGGGCTAGACCTAATGGAAGGAAGTGGAATGCTTATTCCGGGCTAGACCTAATGGAAGGAAGTGGAATGCATATTCCGGGCTAGACCTAATGGAAGGAAGTGGAATGCATATTCCGGGCTAGACCTAATGGAAGGAAGTGGAATGCTTATTCCGGGCTAGACCTAATGGAAGGAAGTGGAATGCATATTCCGGGCTAGACCTAATGGAAGGAAGTGGAATGCATATTCCGGGCTAGACCTAATGGAAGGAAGTGGAATGCTTATTCCGGGCTAGACCTAATGGAAGGAAGTGGAATGCATATTCCGGGCTAGACCTAATGGAAGGAAGTGGAATGCATATTCCGGGCTAGACCTAATGGAAGGAAGTGGAATGCTTATTCCGGGCTAGACCTAATGGAAGGAAGTGGAATGCTTATTCCGGGCTAGACCTAATGGAAGGAAGTGGAATGCATATTCCGGGCTAGACCTAATGGAAGGAAGTGGAATGCATATTCCGGGCTAGACCTACCTAACCCTTCTTTATAATATTCCTATCCTGTACTTTACAGACAATGACAATGGGTCAAATTGAATTGAATGAATCAACTCTTTGTCCTGTAGTTTCCCCTTGAATCTTGAATCTTGTCTCTTCTTGTAACAGTATTTTCATTGGAATTTCACAATTTTCACCCATATTAAGAGATACAACAACAGAGACAAAGCACACAGAACAAAAACAAGAAAAACAGCACCCACTTACACATATCTACGTGCATATATATACACATACATACATACATACACACACATACATATACCCATGCATATACACACACATACGCATACATACACGCACGCACACACACACACATATACACACCCATACATACGTACACCATTTTCCTCTTCCCGCTCTGTGCTTCTCTCACCCCATCACCATCATTGCGTCTCTCAATACATACATTTTAAACAAACTTACAAACAGAAATTAAACAAAAAAGCTCAGTTTAAACCAAGAGGTTAGGTTCCACACATGGAACGTACAGTGTAGTTCTGAAATACATAGATCCCCGCCATTCTAAGAGAATCCTTGCAGCATAATAGCTGATACCTCAGGTTCTAGGTAATTTAGATAAGGTTCCCATACTTTGTAGAACTGGTCTGTTTTAGAATGCAATGTACATGTCAGATATTCCAGAGGCACCCATTCAAAGAGTATCTTATGCCAATCTTTAATAGAAGGAACCTTATCACTAATCCACTGTAAAAGGATGTTTTTCCTCGCTGCGAAGGTAAGGATGTTGTAAAGCCTCCTTTTACCGACAGAAGTAACATGCCTACTAGGGAGACCTAACAGTAAAGAAACTGGGTCCAATTCTAGATCAACCCCTAGGATCTTTTCAATTTCTTGCAGAACACCAGACCAGTATCTTTGTATTTTGGTACATGACCATAAACAATGTGTTAGGGTGCCTGTATCAGTTTTGCATTTAAGACACTGAGGGGAAGAGGAAGTGGGGCTAAAAGCATGTCTGCGATTTGGGGATATATGCAATCTGTGTATAATTCTTAATTGGATTGCTCTAGTACGGTTACATATAGATATTGTTTTTGCATATCTCCAAATGTCCTCCCACATCTCTTCGTCAATAGTAACAGACAATTCTTTCTCCCACACTTGTTTCACCCTCCGTGTGTTGACAGCAGAAAAGGACCTTAAAGTATCATAAAACAGACTTACAGACATTTTCATTTGTGGGAAAAAAAGCATTCTTTCAATGACAGACACATCAGGGTTACCAATTAAGGTGGTGCTCTTCAGAATATAATGTCTTACTTGTAGGAAGCGGAAAAAGTCCTGCTTTGGGAGTCGATATTTCTCAACCATCTGCTCAAATGACAACAAAATCTTATCAGCAAATAAGTCATTTAGCCTGCGTATGCCCTTATTAAGCCATAAGTTAAAGCCAGCATCCAGCAATCCTGGACTGAAATCTGGGTTGTTAAGAATTGGGGTAAGAGCAGAGGTTAGTTTGGACCTTCCCAGGAAGCGTTGAACTGACCTCCATACTTTGAGTGTGTTAAGTGTAACGGGATTATTGCAGTGGTCTTCTACAGACTTGAAACTTCTGAAAAATAAAAGATCCTGTAAGGGGTATTTTGAAAGAGAAGTCTCAATGTCTAACCAAATAGAGGAGTCATCATTTGTGATCCAGTCAGAAATATAACAAAGGTGGGCACACCATTGATAGAACCTGATATTGGGCAGGTCCAAGCCGCCCATAGAACTTGGCAGCTGCAATATTGCCATCTTAAGTCTTGGCTTGCGTTTACTCCATATAAAGGAACTTAGCCATCCATTTACATCCTTTATTACCTTATTGGAGAGTAATACTGGGATCATTTGGATTGGGTAAAGTAGTCTAGGTAAAATGTTCATTTTCAAGAGGGATATTCTACCCAACCAAGAAATCGGGAGAGAGTTCCAGCGATCCAGATCCTGTCTTATTGTATCAAACAAGGGAACAAAATTGGCTTTGTACATTAGCTGGAATTTAGGAGTTACAAATATACCCAGATACATGAAACCTGAGGGAGACCATTTAAAAGGGAAGGGGGAGAAGTATTAGGTACAGAGTGTAGGCTACCAAGTGGCATAGCCTCTGACTTAGTAAGGTTAATCTTGTAGCCTGAGAATTCGCTGAATAATTCAATAATATTAATAAGAGATGTAATTGAAGTCTCGGGACTAGAGATGAATATCAGGACATCATCAGCATACAAGCTTATTTTATGGTGAACCATGAGCAGCCCCTGTATAGCAGGCGTTACCCTGATGGCCTCGGCTAGTGGTTCCATAACGAGTGCAAAGAGGAGGGGGATAAAGGACAGCCCTGTCTGGTACCTCTGTGTATAGAGAAGCTATTTGACCGTAGCCCATTTGTAAGGACAGCAGCCTGAGGATCATCATATAAAACTTTCACCCATTTTATAAAGTTGTCCCCCAGACCAAATTTATTTAGAGCAAATAATAGGTAAGACCACTCCACACGATCAAATGCTTTCTCAGCATCTAGGGAGAGCACAAGACCATCCACAGCACTTTGTTGGTAGGCTTGAATTACATTAAGAAGCCGCCTGACGTTGTTGCATGACTTACGGCCCCTAATGACGCCAGTTTGGTCTCCTTTCACAATTAGTGGCAGTGAGTCCTCTAATCTTGTGGCTAGAATTTTAGAAAGCAATTTTCTATCCACATTCAGAAGGGAAATTGGTCTGTATGAGGAACAAGACTCTGGACATTTTCCCTTTTTGAGAATAAGTGAAATGTTGGCTTCTCTCGGCGTTTGAGGGAGTTGGTCATTTGAAAATGAGTGGTTAAACATATCACGCAATGGCTCAAGGATCAGGCCATGGAACTCTTTATAGAACTCACTACAAAACCCGTCTGGTCCTGGGGCCTTACCATTTTGCAGATTCTTAATTGCGAACATTATCTCTTCCTTGGTAATAGGGGCATTAAGGAGGGACCTCTGCTCTTCTGAGATAGTAGGGAGCTCAATCTTACAAAAGAAGTTCTCCATTAATTTGGGTGCATCCTTTGGCAGTTCTGAGGCATAAAGGTTTGTATAAAATTTCTTAAATGAGTCACTTATCAATTTATTTTCATATAAATGATTACCATCAGAATCAGTAATAGTAGCAATTGACTGAGAGTCAGCCCTCTTTTTAGATAGGTATGCCAAGTACTTTCCTGGCTTATCGCCATGTTCATATAGCTTTTGCCTGACAAATCTCATTTTCTTTTCAGCGTCCTGTGTTAGGAGAGAGTCTAACGTTGATCTAATGACTGATATTTCCTTTAATAGGGCAGGAGTGGGCGTTTTAATGTAGTCCTTCTCTTTAGTTCCTAATTCACCCTCTAACATTTTTGCTTTTCCCGCTTTTTCCGTCTCTTAGTAGCTGTGTATGACATAATCAGACCCCTGGCATACGCTTTACAGGTCTCCCAAAGGAGCGAGGGGTTATCTGTTGATTGAGAGTTAATAGAGAAAAATGCTTTAAACTCTGTTATAAAATATGATGTGAATGTATGGTCTTTAAGAATGGTTGTGTTCAACCTCCAATGTCTTGACCGATTGAATGCCCCGTTGAGTTTTATGTCCAGGATCACCTCAGCATGATCAGATATGACTATGCTTCCTATCCTAGCGGATAAAATAGACTGCAAAGACATCTTGGGCATAAAAATAATCTATTCTAGTCTGACATCCATGAGGTGCAGAGAAAAAAGTGAACTCTCTGTTGGAGGGATGGAAAGCTCTCCAGACATCCGCATACCCCAGATCATCACAAATAACTTTAAGTGACTTAGCTTGAGGAGAGAGTGAAGCTGTACCACTGGGAAACCCATCAATAAGGGGGTTCAACAAGCAGTTAAAATCTCCTCCAACCACTGCAGTGTCTGAGTTTAATTCTGAAAAGTCTAGAAATGCCTTAGTGAGGAAATCAGGGGGTGAGCAGGGGGAAGTAAATATTCATTATGGAAATGTTCTGCCCTTGTAAAGTACCATTAATTATAATAAAGCAACCAAATTTATCTTTCACACAATTCAAGACCTTAAGTGGTAAGTTATTTTTCACCAGAATTGCTACACCTCTACTTCTGGATGTAAATGATGAGAAAAACACTTGACCAAACCCTCCTTGCTGTAATTTCAGGTGCTCCTTATCATCCAAATGAGTTTCTTGCAACAGGGCAATATCAATATTTTCTTTTTCAAAAAAGACAGTATTTTCTTCCTTTTAATGGGGTTATGGCTCCCTCTAATGTTCCACGTACATACACGCAGTCTGTTATCTGCCATTGTATCTTGACCATTCAATATCCAGACTGGATCCTACTGTAAAAGTGGGGTGGTACCTTTTTCCATGTGTTGAACTCTCCTCTATCTCACTGAGCATAAACAAAAAATATGAACCCTGAACTCGAACTATACTAAACCCAAAAATTAAACATGTAAAAATCCAAAAGGGGGTTTTCCCACTAGCTAACATGCAGGGGATTTCAACTCTCCAATGTAGACTCTTAAGTCCGCATTGCCGCTCAATAGCCTCATCCTTTATATATATGGAAAAGAAAATCAATAGAAGAAGATTGAGGCTCTTCCACCTAAAACCAAGCCTGGGCACCAATATGGATTCACACATATCTCAGCCTGAGCTATAGCGGCTATTACTTTAGCAAGAAAAATAATAAAGATACGAATATTACTGAGCCGGAGTACGTGAGGACTCACACCACTGTTTCATGATCAGATTCAACCAAAAATAAACAAAGTTATTCAATGCTGTTGAGGTGCAGCTTAAAGTTATTTACCTGAGAGAGTCAATAAACGCAGCAGCCTCTTCAGGTGTGTAGAGCTTTTAGGTGATCCGTTGACCATAATCTTCAATGTGGCCGAGTACAACAGTGCGTAGTCCAGCTTCATTCTCCTGAGTCGAGCCTTCGCCTCATCAAACGCTTTGCGTCTTCGTACAACCGCTGTGGAATAATCATTGAAGAATGAGACCTTTGGACCTTTATGTTGACTACCATCAGAGCCGATGTTTCTAGCCGCATCCATGACGCGCTGCTTGTCGGTGAAGTTGTGGAACTTTATAACCACCGGCCGTGGGCGCTGATTGGGACCGGGTATCGGTGCTTGAGAGCGATGGGCTCTGTCCAGCTTCACACGACCAGCCTTAAGTGTCCATTTGTAGGTAGCCAGGGATCCATTCCTCAAAGAATTTTACTGAACGTGTCCCTTCAGAATTTTCCGGGAGTCCCACAACACGAATATTGCATCTGCGTCCTCGATTATCCAAGTCGTCAATGTGCTCCGCCATTTCGCGCACCTGTTTCTCAAGTGCTTTTATCTTAGCGTCCATAGATGTAGTTGAAGTTTCCACTGCAGCAATTCTTCCTTCCGCCTCAACAACACGTTTCACAACGCTCTGTATTTCAGCTGAATGGCCTGCTATTGCTTCCAAGACCGTTCTTATCTTAGCATCGATCACTTTAGTAATGTTATCAGTCATCTTTTGAATCATCAGGTCCATTGTGCCTGGATCCGCAATGGTGTTAGCTTCGCTAACGTTAGCTAGCTCCTCATGCACATCCACAGGGGTGGTGGTTTTGGTCGACTTCTTAGTAGTTCTATTGGGCATGTTGTCGGAGATTTTTGCGAAATAGTCGTCAAGACTCATTATATGGTAACTTATTTAGCCAATTCTACCACTTTTTCAAGCTAGGAGATTAATGTAAGAATATAAATTTACGAATGCCACGAGAGCTCGCTGAAACACCGTGTTCTCTCTACGGTGCCATTTTGTCCCCCATCTTGTCTCTTCTTAATTCTTTACTCACAAAGAGTTCAACATTTGATGAGCCATTTGATCAGCCAAATAACCAGTGGTCCCCACTGAAGATGACTTTCATAGAATTAAGCTCATTGATCACAGAAGAGACAAAATAAACATATTTACTTCAGCTATGAAGAGCACCAGGAAAATAAACTAAGTTCTGCATTATAATGCATGTTGTGTGTTAGAAATGCGCCTATAATGCTTAATGAAGAGGGTATCCATACGAAGTGTTATGGAAAATCCTGTTGCAGCCTCATGGTTAAATGCAAACACTAAACTTCTGACCACTGGCTCCTCTCTCTCTGTCCTTCCTTCCTCTCCCCAACACGAGGAAAGGCCTGGGGCCACCATCACTGGCTCCTCTCTCTCAGTCCTTCCTGCCTCTCCCCAACATGGGGACTACAGACCCGGGTTCGATCCCAGGCTGTGTCGCAACCGGCCACGACTGGGAGAACCATGAGGCGGTGCACAATTGGTCCAGCATCGTCCGGGTTAGGGGAGGGTTTGGCCCAGCGTCGTCCGGGTAAGGGGAGGGTTTGGACCAGCGTCGTCCGGGTAAGGGGAGGGTTTGGACCAGCGTCGTCCGGGTAAGGGGAGGGTTTGGACCAGCGTCGTCCGGGTAAGGGGAGGGTTTGGACCAGCGTCGTCCGGGTAAGGGGAGGGTTTGGACCAGCGTCGTCCGGGTTAGGGGAGGGTTTGGCCCAGCGTCGTCTGGGTTACAGGAGGGTTTGGCCCAGCGTCGTTTTGGAATGCTTAGCAGGACAGAAAAATGGTCTAATTCACACAGTTATCAAGAGAACATCCCTGGTCATCCTTACTGTCTCTGATCTGGCGGACTCATTAAACACATGCTCTGTTTGTAAATAATGTCTGAGGGTTGTTGGAGTGTGCCCCTGGCTATCCGTAAATTAATCAAACAATCAATTATGCCGTCTGGTTTGCTTTATATATAGATTTTGAAATTATTTATACTTTTACTTTTGATATTTAAGTATATTTTAGCAATTACTTTTACTTTTGAAAGTAAATATATTTAAAAACTACTTAAATATATTTAAAAACTAATACTTTTAGACTTTTACTCAAGTAGTATTTTACTGGGTGTCACGCCCTGACCTTAGTTATCTCTGTTTTCTTCATGATGTTGGTTAGGTCAGGGTGTGGCAAGGGTGGTTTGTTTACTTTTTGTATGTCTAGGGGTTTTTCTAGTCTTGGGGTTTATATGTCTATGGTTGCCTAGAGTGGTTCTCAATCAGAGGCAGCTGTTTATCGTTGTCTCTGATTGGGGACCATATTTAGGCAGCCATATTCCTTGGGTATTTTGTGGGTTGTTATTCTATGTTTAGTTGCCTGTCTGCACTAGCCATATTAGCTTTATGGTTCGTTTTGTTGTTTTGTATAGTTTGTTCAGTGTTTATTCTTCATTAAAAGAAGTATGTATTCATATCACGCTGCGCCTTGGTCTCCTCGTTATGACGAACGTGACACTGGGTGACTTAAACTTTACACTGTATATATATATATATATATATATACTGTATATACATTTGTTTTGGACATAAAAACACTCAAACTCAAACACAAGGAAAGGCTTGAAGACCCCCAGCTATCCCACACCCCCATCCCACTCTGCTGCTGTGGCCCCCAGCTATCCCACACCCCCATCCCACTCTGCTGCTGTGGCCCCCAGCTATCCCACACCCCCATCCCACTCTGCTGCTGTGGCCCCCAGCTATCCCACACCCCATCCCACTCTGCTGCTGTGGCCCCCAGCTATCCCACACCCTCATCCCACTCTGCTGCTGTGGCCCCCAGCTATCCCACACCCCCATCCCACTCTGCTGCTGTGGCCCCCAGCTATCCCACACCCTCATCCCACTGCTGCTGCTGTGGCCCCCAGCTATCCCACACCCCCATCCCACTCTGCTGCTGTGGCCCCCAGCTATCCCACACCCCCATCCCACTCTGCTGCTGTGGCCCCCAGCCATCCCACACCCCCATCCCACTCTGCTGCTGTGGCCCCCAGCTATCCCACACCCTCATCCCACTCTGCTGCTGTGGCCCCCAGCTATCCCACACCCTCATCCCACTCTGCTGCTGTGGCCCCCAGCTATCCCACACCCCCATCCCACTCTGCTGCTGTGGCCCCCAGCTATCCCACACCCCCATCCCACTCTGCTGCTGTGGCCCCCAGCTATCCCACACCCTCATCCCACTCTGCTGCTGTGGCCCCCAGCTATCCCACACCCCCATCCCACTCTGCTGCTGTGGCCCCCAGCTATCCCACACCCCCATCCCACTCTGCTGCTGTGGCCCCCAGCTATCCCACACCCCCATCCCACTCTGCTGCTGTGGCCCCCAGCTATCCCACACCCCCATCCCACTCTGCTGCTGTGGCCCCCAGCTATCCCACACCCCAATCCCACTCTGCTGCTGTGGCCCCCAGCTATCCCACACCCCCATTCCACTCTGCTGCTGTGGCCCCCAGCTATCCCACACCCCCATCCCACTCTGCTGCTGTGGCCCCCAGCTATCCCACACCCCCATCCCACTCTGCTGCTGTGGCCCCCAGCTATCCCACACCCCCATCCCACTCTGCTGCTGTGGCCCCCAGCTATCCCACACCCCCATCCCACTCTGCTGCTGTGGCCCCCAGCTATCCCACACCCCCATCCCACTCTGCTGCTGTGGCCCCCAGCTATCCCACACCCCCATCCCACTCTGCTGCTGTGGCCCCCAGCTATCCCACACCCCCATCCCACTCTGCTGCTGTGGCCCCCAGCTATCCCACACCCCCATCCCACTCTGCTGCTGTGGCCCCCAGCTATCCCACACCCCCATCCCACTCTGCTGCTGTGGCCCCCAGCTATCCCACATCCCCATCCCACTCTGCTGCTGTGGCCCCCAGCTATCCCACACCCCCATCCCACTCTGCTGCTGTGGCCCCCAGCTATCCACACACCCCCATCCCACTCTGCTGCTGTGGCCCCCAGCTATCCCACTCTGCTGCTGTGGCCCCCAGCTATCCCACACCCTCATCCCACTCTGCTGCTGTGGCCCCCAGCTATCCCACACCCCCATCCCACTCTGCTGCTGTGGCCCCCAGCTATCCCATACCCCCATCCCACTCTGCTGCTGTGGCCCCCAGCTATCCCACACCCCCATCCCACTCTGCTGCTGTGGCCCCCAGCTATCCCACACCCCCATCCCACTCTGCTGCTGTGGCCCCCAGCTATCCCACACCCTCATCCCACTCTGCTGCTGTGGCCCCCAGCTATCCCACACCCCCATCCCACTCTGCTGCTGTGGCCCCCAGCTATCCCACTCTGCTGCTGTGGCGCAGGCAGAACTGTATATTTATCAGTCACTCACTGATGCGTCAGAGATATGGGGGAAATCCACTTATTTGCTTGTTTACGTTGTAATATGATACACTGTGCTTGGCTTTTAGCTAGGTCTACCGTATCAAATCAAATGTATTTATAAAGCCCTTCGTACATCAGCTGATGTCTCAAAGTGCTGTACAGAAACCCAGCCTAAAACCCCAAACAGCAAGCAATGCAGGTGTAGAAGCACGGTGGCTAGGAAAAACTCCCTAGAAATGCCGGAACCTAGGAAGAAACCTAGAGAGGAACCAGGCTATGAGGGGTGGCCAGTCCTCTTCTGGCTGTGCCAAGTGGAGATTATAACAGAACATGGCCATGGTATCCAGTTTAATATGATGTACACTATACTGTATAGGGTTTAATATGATGTACACTATACTGTATAGAGTTTAATATAATGTACACTATACTGTATAGAGTTTAATATAATGTACACTATACTGTATAGGGTTTAATATGATGTACACTATACTGTATAGGGTTTAATATGATGTACACTATACTGTATAGGGTTTAATATGATGTACACTATACTGTATAGGGTTTAATATGATGTACACTATACTGTATAGAGTTTAATATAATGTACACTATACTGTATAGGGTTTAATATGATGTACACTGTACTCTATAGGGTTTAATATGATGTACACTATACTGTATAGGGATTAATATGATGTACACTATACTGTATAGGGTTTAATATGATGTACACTATACTGTATAGGGTTTAATATGATGTACACTATATTGTATAGGGATTAATATGATGTACACTATACTGTATAGGGATTAATATGATGTACACTATACTGTATAGGGTTTAATATGATGTACACTATACTGTATAGGGTTTAATATGATGTACACTATACTGTATAGGGTTTAATATGATGTACACTATACTGTATAACGAGCATTAAGATGGATGTAATGTAAACAGAGAGCATTAAGATGGATGTAATCTTATGTAATATCTCCAAGGCAACACTTCCTATAGTGTATTATTAATTCAACTATAATTCAACTAATATATATAACCTATGGTAAATTAATGTAGTTAGGTCCTGGTATATTCCGTTGGTTCCATGTGGTCACGCAGGTGTATAATATAACAGTACAACAATAACAGTAATATAATATATTCAACTTCAAATGTTGCTGTTATGGTGGTGTACTGTACTGTGTTCCCACCTGGAGATCTTTTGAAATCCATTTGATGAATGTTTTCTGCACAGTGTAATCTTTACTATAAAACACAGACGTATCTATTGGGAACACTCCAAATAACAATGTGTTAATAACTGTAACATAAATCCTTCTGGAAGAGAGTCTGTAGCAGATTTTTGTGTCGGATCTGTTTTTATGGCACGCACTACCACTACATCATTCTGAACTTCATTGATACTAAAGACAGTTCCAGCTTCAGAGGCCCCAGTTCAGGGAAGTTGACTCAGTCACTGTTCTACCTTGTTATTCATAGCTAACCTAGTCCTATGTAATTACACAGTAAATAGCAGTAGCAGAAAAGTAGTGACATCGTCATTTCTAGGTAATAACACGGTGACAGGGTTTAAGGTTATTACACAGATATATTTCTCAATACGTTTAAAAAAAATATAATGTGTTGTTTTACTTATTGTTTCAGATGAGGATAGTGTGTAAGGACGTGACTGCCGAGACCCTTTACGACGTCCTTCATGACACCAGCTACCGGAAGAACTGGGACAGCAACATGATCGACACCCACGACATCGGCAGGCTCACTGTCAACGCAGATGTTGGATATTACTCCTGTGAGTTAGTGTCAGAAATAGGATATTACTCCTGTGAGTTTGTGTCAGAAATAGGATATTACTCCTGAGAGTCAGTGTCAGAAATAGGATATGACTCCTGTGAGTTAGTGTCAGATGTAGGATATTACTCCTGTGAGTTAGTGTCAGAAATAGGATATTACTCCTGTGAGTTAGTGTCAGATGGGGGATATTACTCCTGTGAGTTAGTGTCAGAAATAGGATGTTATTTCTGAAAGTTAGTGTCAGAAATAGGATATTACTCCTGTGAGTTAGTGTCAGTTGTAGGATATTACTCCTGTGAGTTAGTGTCAGATGTAGGATATTACTCCTGTGAGTTAGTGTCAGAAATAGGATATTACTCCTGTGAGTTAGTGTCAGATGGGGGATATTACTCCTGTGAGTTAGTGTCAGAAATAGGATATTACTCCTGTGAGTTAGTGTCAGATGGGGGATATTACTCCTGTGAGTTAGTGTCAGATGGGGGATATTACTCCTGTGAGTTAGTGTCAGAAATAGGATGTTACTCCTGTGAGTTAGTGTCAGAAATAGGATGTTACTCCTGTGAGTTAGTGTCAGAAATAGGATGTTACTCCTGTGAGTTAGTGTCAGATGGGGGATATTACTCCTGTGAGTTAGTGTCAGATGGGGATATTACTCCTGTGAGTTAGTGTCTGAAATAGGATGTTACTCCTGTGAGTTAGTGTCAGATGGGGGATGTTACTCCTGTGAGTTAGTGTCAGATGGGGGATATTACTCCTGTGAGTTAGTGTCAGATGGGGGATGTTACTCCTGTGAGTTAGTGTCAGATGGGGGATGTTACTCCTGTGAGTTAGTGTCAGATGGGGGATGTTACTCCTGTGTGTTAGTGTCAGATGGGGGATATTACTCCTGTGAGTTAGTGTCAGATGGGGGATATTACTCCTGTGAGTTAGTGACAGAAATAGTATATTACTCCTGTGAGTTAGTGTCAGAAATAGGATGTTACTCCTGTGAGTTAGTGTCAGATGGGGGATATTACTCCTGTGAGTTAGTGTCAGATGGGGGATGTTACTCCTGTGTGTTAGTGTCAGATGGGGGATATTACTCCTGTGAGTTAGTGTCAGATGGGGGATATTACTCCTGTGAGTTAGTGACAGAAATAGTATATTACTCCTGTGAGTTAGTGTCAGAAATAGGATGTTACTCCTGTGAGTTAGTGTCAGATGGGGGATATTACTCCTGTGAGTTAGTGTCAGATGGGGGATGTTACTCCTGTGAGTTAGTGTCAGATGGGGGATGTTACTCCTGTGAGTTAGTGTCAGATGGGGGATGTTACTCCTGTGAGTTAGTGTCAGATGGGGGATGTTACTCCTGTGAGTTAGTGACAGAAATAGGATATTACTCCTGTGAGTTAGTGTCAGATGGGGGATGTTACTCCTGTGAGTTAGTGTCAGATGGGGGATATTACTCCTGTGAGTTAGTGTCAGATGGGGGATGTTACTCCTGTGAGTTAGTGTCAGATGGGGGATGTTACTCCTGTGAGTTAGTGTCAGATGGGGATGTTACTCCTGTGAGTTAGTGTCAGATGGGGGATGTTACTCCTGTGAGTTAGTGTCAGATGGGGGATATTACTCCTGTGAGTTAGTGTCAGATGGGGGATGTTACTCCTGTGAGTTAGTGTCAGATGGGGGATATTACTCCTGTGAGTTAGTGTCAGATGGGGGATATTACTCCTGTGAGTTAGTGTCAGAAATAGGATATTACTCCTGTGAGTTAGTGTCAGATGGGGGATGTTACTCCTGTGAGTTAGTGACAGAAATAGGATATTACTCCTGTGAGTTAGTGTCAGAAATAGGATATTACTCCTGTGAGTTAGTGTCAGAAACAGGATGTTACTCCTGTGAGTTAGTGTCAGAAATAGGATATTACTCCTGTGAGTTAGTGTCAGATGGGGGATATTACTCCTGTGAGTTAGTGTCAGAAATAGGATATTACTCCTGTGAGTTAGTGTCAGAAATAGGATGTTACTCCTGTGAGTTAGTGTCAGATGGGGGATGTTACTCCTGTGAGTTAGTGTCAGAAATAGGATGTTACTCCTGTGAGTTAGTGTCAGATGGGGGATGTTACTCCTGTGAGTTAGTGTCAGATGGGGGATATTACTCCTGTGAGTTAGTGTCAGATGGGGGATATTACTCCTGTGAGTTAGTGTCAGAAATAGGATGTTACTCCTGTGAGTTAGTGTCAGAAATAGGATGTTACTCCTGTGAGTTAGTGTCAGAAATAGGATGTTACTCCTGTGAGTTAGTGTCAGATGGGGGATATTACTCCTGTGAGTTAGTGTCAGAAATAGGATGTTACACCTGTGAGTTAGTGTCAGAAATAGGATGTTACACCTGTGAGTTAGTGTCAGAAATAGGATATTAGGAGGAGGAAGAGGAAGAAGAGGGGGAGGAGAAGGAGGAGGAGGATGAAGATGAGGAGGGGGAATAGGAGGAGAAAGAGGGGGGAAGAGGGGGAGGAGGAGGAAGAGGGGGAGTAGGAGGAGCAGGGGAAGAGGAAGAGGGGGAGGAAGAGGAGGAAGATGAGGAGGGGGAATAGGAGGAGAAAGAGGGGGAGGAGGAGGAGGAGGAGGAAGGGGGAGTAGGAGGAGCAGGGGAAGAGGATGAGGGGGAGGAAGAGAGGAAAGAAGAGGAGGAGGGGGAGTAGGAGGAGGAAGATGGGGAGGGGGAGTGGGAGGAGGAGAAAGAATGAGGGGGAGAAGGAGGTGGAAGAGGATTCTAAACTGCGGTACGTAAACACCAGTCAGTATGAGTCAATATGCAACAGATGTAGTAGACTAAACCAGAACTTTACAGAATTAGACAATAGAATACTACAGTATGTGGACATTTGGACTCAATGGAACATCTTCCACGAAAGTCATGTTGTCATTGTGTTTTGTAGGGAAGTGTCCGAGTCCCCTGAAGAACAGGGACTTTATCACTATGAGATCGTGGCTTCCTCTGGGCAACGACTACCTGATCATCAACTATTCTGTCAAACACCCGGTATGTACCTTTATCTACACACGGTGTTGGTTTGCTCTGAATATTATCAACCATGGGGCTCCCAAGCGGCGCAGTGGTCTAAAGCACTGCATCTCAGTGCAAGAGGTGTCACTACAGACAGTTCAAATCCAGGCTGCATCACATCTGGACGTGAATGGGAGTCTCATAGGGGTAGGCCTTCATCGTAAATAAGAATGTGTTCTTAACTGACTTGCCTAGTTAAATAAACAAAAACGGCACAATGGACGAGTGGCTGGATCTCTTTTTCATACGAGTAGGATTACAAAGATAATTTGACTTATCTAAAGTTGTACATGTCGTCTAGTGAATTTTGTACAATAGATAGATTCCATTAGTGCTGTTTGGCAGACTCAGTAAGAAAGCTCTGCCAGAGGCCCATTCTACTGCAGGAGTCCAGTCAACATCTCCACATGTCTCGGTTTGTTAAACAGAAGAAGTCTAAACATAATGTGAACAGTAATCCATGTATGAATAATACTTTCATTTGATTGGTCCAGCAATATCCACCCAGAAAGGACTGCGTGAGAGCAGTGTCTCTGCTGACAGGATACCTGATTCAGTCCAACAAAGAAAACTCCTCCACTCTCTATTACCTGACGCAGGTCGATCCCAAAGGTAAACCTTCTGGTTATTTACAGGACCTCTACATCTAAATGATTTACATAACATGTTTTTGGTGTTGACAGTACAGCTCTATGCTGGTCCACAGCAGTTCTGGATACAGTGCATCACTGTCATAGGGTGCTATGAGAAGACTGCTCTGTCTGTTTGTGTACGTAACACCAGTTAGCTGAAAGACCCCTAGCTTCACTCCACACTGAGAGAGTCCTGTTGAAACACCACTGTGTACACAGACACAGGTCTTATGGAGGAATCAGGCAAAGATCAAACGCAGCAAGATTATGTTTCATCAGTAACTTTTTGAAACCTATTAGGTGGATGATACGACCTGTGGCATATCCTTCCTATCCAAGATATTTAAGGTGCTTTTAACGGCCGTGTTTTAAAGAAGGCCATTACTGACAGAGAGTTTAACCATTTAAATGCTGACATTGCATCTGATTAAAGTGTGGAGAGACCGTTTCAGTATAGTATACAGTATGACTGTCACACCCTGGCCATAGAGAGGAGCGTTTTATTCTCTATTTTGGTTAGGCCAGGGTGTGACTAGGGTGGGCGTTCTATGTTCCTTTTTTCTATGTTTTTGTATTTCTATGTTTTTGGCCTGGTATGGTTCCCAATCAGAGGCAGCTGTCTGTCGCTGTCTCTGATTGAGAACCATACTTAGGTAGCTTTTCCCAAATGGGTTTTGTGGGTAGTTGTTTTCTGTTTTGTGTGAGTACCTGACAGAACTGTTGCGTTTTGTTCCACTTTTGTTTCAGTGTTCAGGTTACAATAAACATCATGAACACGTACCACGCTCGCTAGCCACTTTAAACAATGCTACCTTATATAATCTACATTATTCTTCCTCAGACCAACATCCTTACAATGTCTTCTCTGCACCTTTGTAAACATGTATCACTAGATATCAGGGTGCAGCAGATCACTTATCTGTCTGAAAGGACCCTGTGTGCTCCATTGTAATTTAACATCAGCTTTCATCATCGTACATATTCTTTATCCCAGCTTACACTGATGACTAGATTACTTGCTCGTTATTTGCATTGAGTTAGAAGCACAGCATTTTACACTGCATTAACATCTTAACCATGTGTATGTGACAAATAAAATTTGATTTGATTTGTTTGAGTGTTACAATAAACATCATGGTGTGTGCTTTGTGTGTCCTCTTCCTCAGACCAACATCCTTACAATGTCTTCTCTTGCACCTTTTGTAAACCCGATATCAGGGTGCAGCAGATCACTACGCTGTCTGAAAGGACCCTGTGTGCTCCATTGTAATTTAACAACAGCTTTCATCATCGGACCTAGTTTACATTACAGCTTAACTCCAGCCTAATGTCTGTCCTTGAGGGAGAAGAGACTCGGTGTGTGCGTGTGTGTCCTTGAGTTTGAAGAGACTCGGTGTGTGTGTTTCCTTGAGTGTGAAGAGACTCGGTGTGTGTGTGTGTGTCCTTGAGTGTGAAGAGACTCGGTGTGTGTGTGTGTGTGTCCTTGAGTGTGAAGAGACTCGGTGTGTGTGTGTGTCCTTGAGTGTGAAGTGTGTGTGTGTGTGTGTGTGTGTGTGTGTGTGTGTGTGTGTGTGTGTGTCCTTGAGTGTGAAGCATCAGGAAGCCTTTGATGCTCCTTGCACCAGTGTAATACCACTGCTACTGAAGACATGTTTTCTGAATCTGCTGATTTCATCTGTTTTCTGTGCTGCTCCAAGCTACCCCGTTGATAATAAATGCCTTCTATTCCATTGGTGTGTGTGTGTGTGCGCGTTGCTGTTAAAGCTCATATTCATGGCATGGAATCCCCAGAAGCTATGAACAGCTGGAACAGTATCGTCACACTTCTGTACTGTCTACTGTCCTTACTGTAAACCAGGGGTCCTGTAAGAACTATATCTACTGTCCTTACTGTACATCAGTGGTCCTATAGGAACTATATCTACTGTCTACTGTCCTTACTGTAAACCAGGGGTCCTGTAGGAACTATATCTACTGTCTACTGTCCTTACTGTAAACCAGGGGTCCTGTAAGAACTATATCTACTGTCCTTACTGTACATCAGTGGTCCTATAGGAACTATATCTACTGTCTACTGTCCTTACTGTAAACCAGGGGTCCTGTAGGAACTATATCTACTGTCTACTGTCCTTACTGTAAACCAGGGGTCCTGTAAGAACTATATCTACTGTCCTTACTGTAAATCAGTGGTCCTATAGGAACTATATCTACTGTCTACTGTCCTTACTGTAAACCAGGGGTCCTGTAGGAACTATATCTACTGTCCTTACTGTAAACCAGGGGTCCTGTAGGAACTATATCTACTGTCCTTATTGTAAACCATAGGTCCTGTAGGAAATATATCTACTGTCCTTACTGTAAACCATAGGTCCTGTAGGAAATATATCTACTGTCTACTGTCCTTACTGTAAACCAGGGGTCCTGTAGGAACTATATCTACTGTCCTTATGGTAAACCATGCGTCCTGTAGGAACTATATCTACTGTCGAATGTCCTTACTGTAAACCAGGGGTCCCGTAGGAACTATATCTACTGTCTAATGTCCTTACTGTAAACCAGGGGTCCTGTAGGAACTATATCTACTGTCTAATGTCCTTACTGTAAACCAGGGGCCCTATAGGAGCTATATCTACAGTCTACTGTCCTTACTGTAAACCATGGGTCCTGTAGGAACTATATCTACTGTCTACTGCCTTACTGTAAACCAGGGGTCCTATAGGAACTATATCTACTGTCTACTGTCTTTACTGTAAACCAGGGGTCCTGTAGGAACTATATCTACTGTCTTTACTGTAAACCATGGGTCCTGCAGAAACTAAACCTACTGTATACTGTCCTTACTGTAAACCAGGGGTCCTGTAGGAACTATTTCTACTGTCCTTACTGTAAACCAGGGGTCTTGTAGGAACTATATCTACTGTCTACTGTCCTTACTGTAAACCAGGGGCCCTATAAGAGCTATATCTACTGTATATTGTCCTTACTGTAAACCAGGGTCCTGTAGGAACTATTTCTACTGTCAATTGTCCTTACTGTAAACCAGAGGTCTTATTGGAACTATATCTACTGTCCTTACTGTAAACCAGGGGTCCTATAGGAACTATATCTACTGTCTTTACTGTAAACCATGGGTCCTGCAGAAACTAAACCTACTGTATACTGTCCTTACTTTAAACCAGGGGTCCTGTAGGAACTATTTCTACTGTCCTTACTGTAAACCAGGGGTCTTGTAGGAACTATATCTACTGTCTTTACTGTAAACCATGGGTCCTGCAGAAACTAAACCTACTGTCTACTGCCTTACTGTAAACCAGGGGTCCTATAGGAACTATATCTACTGTCTACTGTCTTTACTGTAAACCAGGGGTCCTGTAGGAACTATATCTACTGTCTTTACTGTAAACCATGGGTCCTGCAGAAACTAAACCTACTGTATACTGTCCTTACTGTAAACCAGGGGTCCTGTAGGAACTATTTCTACTGTCCTTACTGTAAACCAGGGGTCTTGTAGGAACTATATCTACTGTCTACTGTCCTTACTGTAAACCAGGGGCCCTATAAGAGCTATATCTACTGTATACTGTCCTTACTGTAAACCAGGGGTCCTGTAGGAACTATTTCTACTGTCAATTGTCCTTACTGTAAACCAGAGGTCTTATTGGAACTATATCTACTGTCCTTACTGTAAACCAGGGGTCCTATAGGAACTATATCTACTGTCTTTACTGTAAACCATGGGTCCTGCAGAAACTAAACCTACTGTATACTGTCCTTACTTTAAACCAGGGGTCCTGTAGGAACTATTTCTACTGTCCTTACTGTAAACCAGGGTCCTATAGGAACTATATCTACTGTCTACTGTCCTTACTGTAAACCAGGGGTCCTATAGGAACTATATCTACTGTCAATTGTCCTTACTGTAAACCAGAGGTCTTATTGGAACTATATATACTGTCCTTACTGTAAACCAGGGGTCCCGCAGGAACTATATCAACAGGAAGCAGTGTGTTTTTTTAAGGAGGGAAAAACACATTTTTGCTAGTATTGTATTTGCTATCATAGGCCTGCCTACTAGAAATACTTGAGCAGTATTGTATTTGTGTTGTACCTTCATGTTTTTGGTTTGGACTGCAGGTTCCCTTCCCAAGTGGGTGGTGAATAGAGCGTCTCAGTTCGTAGCACCGAAGGTAATATTGTCATATGAATATGATAATCAATCTGATCCATCTGTCAGTGTATTATGGCTGTTTGTAACAGTGTGTTATATGTGAAAATGTGATCATATTATTTAAATGTTTCAGGAAAATGAGTTCAAATGAGGACGAAAAGAGATCCTAATAAAATCAAATCAAATCGGTCTTATAAATGTAGTATCTCGAAAGCGAGAACTAGAGAGACTGTTCCTAACATATCACAGAGGTAGCCTATATTATCCCATCTCTGATTAGGGAAAGAAATGATTGTATACCTCTTCCTCCATCTATTGGTTTCAGGAAGTACATGCATTTCCCAAAGATGTTTTGATTCCAAAATCACTAATCATGGACACCATTAAAAGTAATACTGTGGAGTTATAACTCATTATTACACATTTAACAACTATTTATAAAACACATCATTTTTCAAAACATGTCTATATGACTTATCTAAGAGGCTCTTAATTAACCCATTCATTTAGAATCTGAATATTTGTGCTCCTTCCCCCTAGGCCATGAAGAAGATCTACAAGGCCTGTCAGAAGTATCCAGAGTGGAAGAGGAAGCACAACCCTAACCTGAAGCCCTGGATTTATCCCGAGCAGAACACCTTACCGTGTATTAACGTGTCTGACCTTGTACTACAGAGAGCCGACTCACTGGAGAACATTGATGAGAGCCGCCTGACGGAGGAGAAACAAGCACGTCACAGCGATGACGAAGAGACCTAGTCTGAGTGAAGAAACTGTTTGTATGTAATTGTGTGGCTGTGTTTAAAATGGCACCCTATTCCCTATATAGTGTATTACTTTTGTGCAGGGCCCATTAGACTACTACCTATAGGGCTCTGGTCAAAAGTAGTGCACTACTACCTATTGGGCTCTGGTCAAAAGTAGTGCACTACTACCTATTGGGCTCTGGTCAAAAGTAGTGCACTACTACCTATTGGGCTCTGGTGAAAAGTAGTGCACTATATAGGAAATATGATGCCATTTAGGATACACACTCTTGAGTTTGGTGTGTGTGTGTGTGTGTGAGAGAGAGAGAGAGAGAGAGAGAGAGAGAGAGAGAGAGAGAGAGTGTACAGTACTTATAATGTACATGTATGATTGACTATAATTTTGATCTGCAAATTTGTCTTGTTGTGTTTAGCTGGTAAACTTATTCAATCAGAGGGGTTTAACAGGGTATTTTTATATAGCATGACAAATTAGAGAATATATATTCCTCCAAAAATGGACGACGTATTTACGGTGCTATCGCTCAATTAAATAGTATAATATCTCATTGACAGCAATAATAGACTAAACCTTTGAGTAAAACTTTGTGTCTCTTTCACAAAAAAAATTAATTTGAAGACAATATTTCAAGGCCCTATTCACATTTGATTTGACTAAGCTTTAATTTGGCTCTTGGGGCGGTGCAGCGGTCCAAGGCACTGCATCTCAGTGCAAGAGTCTTCACTGCACAAATCCAGGCTTCATCACATTCAGCTGTGATTGGGAGTCCCAGAGGGCGGCGCCCAACATCGCACGGGGTACGTTGCCATTGTAAATAATTATTTGTTTTTAACTGACTTGCCTGGTTAAATAAAAACAAAACAAAAAACACAGTAGACTTTACCAATACAGGCAGTCTACTAAAGTATATTTCCAGTTCTCTAGTGCCTCCCAGTGTCAGTAATATGTCATAACATTTCCTCATCCCCCAGTGTTCCGGAAGCCATGAGCTGTTAGAACAATGGAATGTCAAGTTTGTTAGGAAGTGAATTAGCATAATGCACCAAGACATGTGTTCTTTTGTACAGTGAATGGCCCACTGAGGCTCCTAATGACAGTCACAGGGGAGGAGAGATGGCAGCATAACCTGTTTGGAATCTGTTATAGTTTTTTATAAGCTTAGGGGGTCATGAAGCATGTTTAGCTGTTATTAAAAGGTCATTACATCACTTATACTTTGGTGTTGCCTGTTCTGACTGAATATCAAAGATGATGTCTTTATGAATGAATAAAGTTGTCATTAGGCATGTGTTTTCATTTAATTCAAACGGTCTTTTTGTAGGATATTCTGACGTGTTTCCAGAATGGAGCGCCATCATGTTCATACTGACTGATGTTAAATAAAGAGAAGTTGTCTCCTGATTTTAAGACCTTCGCGGCTGATGTTCTTGATTCTTAAATTCTAAGTACAAGTTCCCATTTTGACCGCAATGTTTGTTTTTTCTCCGTCGATAAGGAACGTTTATTAGTGACTGTATCCTTTTTCAGACTTAAAAATGTAGCTGGGGGCCAATCCTCAGAATCTGTATTGTCTCAGGCACTTCCTGTTTCCCCAAGGCTACTTCCTGTCACACTTCCTGTCCGCATCAGTCAGGTTTTTTTTTGAGAGAAAGGAAACGCCACTAGTGTCTAGATTTCTCACATGGCACAAAAGCTTCTCGTTGCTTTTAGAACTCCCAATTCATTGCTTTGTCTAGCATAAAACCTCTTCCATTTTGAGTGATCTTTGAGAAGTAAAGTGTGTGGTGTTATTGTATTGTGTGCAACCATTTATTTTCCATAATCTGAGCTGCCGTTAATTTTTGAATAACAATGTGTGTGATTCATGATGTCCCTGGAACTTGAACAACATTTTTAATATAACCTTTATATAACTATTTAACGTAATGTGTGTGTGTGTGTGTGTCAGGAAGGGTGAGGGGGCTCAGGAAATATCCAGGACCACATTTTAGTTACACCTTAACATCCACATTTTTGTAGATATTCAAAATTCTGATCTCTCATCAGGTTGTCTATTGTATCAGCAGGCCAATTGAAGCCCACATCACATTACTTTTCCCAACATGCAGCTAACCTAAACTAACCCTAAACTGCAGGCTACATATTGCACATACTGTGTAGTCTTTTTTGTTATTTTGCAGGCAATAGGGAATGTTTTTAAAATAAGAGCATGGGGCCCCAACACACTATAATTAAATTACCTGATGGCAAGCTGTCGGTTCTTTGGCATCATGACTATTATGAAAGTGAAACAAAAAAAAAAGAAATATATATATCTTTTTTCTTGCAAAAGCAAAGTAATGGAGTCAAAAGATTGAATTTCTGTTTATGAATTACCATTATGTCTTTAAAGTTGTGGGATAATGAGTTTGTTGAACAGGAAAAATGTCGGCAAAACTCCTTCGCCGCCCTCCCCTTTAAGTGCGATATCCTTGATACTTTGCAGAGTAAACTGACCATTTGCAACAAAGTTGCCGACAGGGATAGTTCTTCCTCCACTGCTCAACCAAAAACCGAGCGATTCAAGAATGTAGACGTTCCATTGGGATAACAACCACGCACATCGAAACACAGCTAAAGGTAATGCATGATTATCATATTATTAGACTCAAAGCGTTTCAGAGTTCGCACTGTGTGTGGGCGACATGCGGCAGCATGAGATTGTGCTCTTTTTCAATACATTATTTTTTTGTTGCTATAGGACTAATAATGATTTAAATTATCAGTATTATTTATCAATATTGTCGTCATATGTTACTTGTGGAGTTGTGTAGGCCTACCGCAGAATAATTAAATAGATTCTGTGTAATGATTTATTTGACAATTTAAAAAATATATATTTGTATTACTATGTTTAAGAGTAGCCTATCTTATGACACAACATTGGCTTGGCATGTGAGCCTATTGTAAAATTTCACCCATTATACTATCACCTGTCTGTTTTGCTGTAGGCTATGGGTTTACAGACCCACGCCATTGTAGATTTGCCAGGCGCACATCAGACCCTTTTCATCTTGAGTGGGTTTTGGGGTCTTGGACTCTGTTGTATAGTTACACAGCTGAAACCTGATTGAATCAGTAAGTTATTTGTTAGACAGTGCACCAGCAGAGGACGGAGAGACATAACAACTTTAAAATACTCACTGGAATTTCTCATTTAAAATACTTCCCAGTTTTAGCTATGTTTTTTTTGGGATTGTGGTGAGTGAGATTATTAATTTAAATTCAAATGTCATGAATGGCTGAATGTTATGTTGTTCAGTGTCAGTGCCACTTGTAGCAAGGCCCAGATGATAGTTCCTCTATATTCCTCCTGTATGAGTGTCTCAGAGCTGCTTGGGTCATTAGATGTTCAGTGTGATGGACAACGTTTCACTGATCAGAATCATTGACCTCCAGAGGCCTCTCTCTCTGTCAATAGATGGACACTACAGCCGTCATTATCTGTGATCCTGTTTTAGGTTTTATATGTGGCGTAGTGTAGCATAGGTTTGTAACAGCGTTTCACATGTAATTTTGCTTTGTGTGATGTTTTGTTTTCTCTACCTTCTTGCCCTTTGTGCTATTGTCCATGCCCAATAATGTTTGTACCATGTTTTGTGCTGCTACCATGTTGTTATGTTGTGTTGCTACCATGCTGTGTTGTCATGTGTTGCTGCCTTGCTATGTTGTCTTAGGTCTCTCGTTATGTAGTGCTGTGTTGTCTCTCTTTATGGAGTGCTGTGTTGTCTCTCTTTATGGAGTGCTGTGTTGTCTCTCTTTATGTAGTGCTGTGTTGTCTCTCTTTATGTAGTGCTGTGTCGTCTCTCTTTATGTAGTGCTGTGTTGTCTCTCTTTATGTAGTGCTGTGTTGTCTTAGGTCTCTCTTTATGTAGTGCTGTGTTGTCTCTCTTTATGTAGTGCTGTGTTGTCTCTATGTAGTGCTGTGTGTTTTGTCTTTTTTTAATTTTTATCCCAGACCCCACAAGGCTTTTTGCCTTTTGGTAGGCTGTCATTGTAGATAAGAATTTGTCCTTAACTGGCTTCCTAGTTAAATAAAGTAAAAGTAATTCACGCTACGGATCAATACAGAACTATTTCCAATTACATTTACTAATCAACAAAGACGACTTCAAACCTCCAGAGTTAACATTACATTCACTTTGATTTTCTGTTCTGCTTTCCTTAATTGAAATGCATTCCTGGTGACTACCTCATTGAAGCTGTTTGAGAGAATGCCAAGAGTGTGCAAATCTGTCATTAAGTCAAAACGGGACTACTTTGAAGAATTTCAAAAATGAAATATATTTTTGAATTGTTTGACACTTTTTTCCCGTTACTACATGAATCCATATGTGTTATTTCATAGTTTTGATTTCACTATTATTTTACAATGTAGAAAATGGTAAATATAAAGAGAAACCCTGTAATGAGTAGGTGTGTCCAAACCTTTGACTGGTACTGTACATAAAGAACCCTGCCAACTAATATAAACACTTGTATTTTAGTTTTGGGTCAATTCTTTGTCTTCTGTAAGTTTTTAAGAATCATTGCATTGTAATTCCGTTACCAACATTTTAAAGATATTTTCTCATTTTCAACACCGATACCGATTTATAGGAGGACCAGAAAAGCAGATACCGATTTATAGGAGGACCAGAAAAGCAGATACCGATTTATAGGACCAAAAAAGCTGATACCGATTTATAGGAGGACCACAAAAGCAGATACCGATTTTATAGGAGGACCACAAAAGCAGATACCGATTTATAGGAGGACCAGAAAAGCAGATACCGATTTATAGGAGGACCAGAAAAGCAGATACCGATTTATAGGAGGACCAGAAAAGCAGATACCGATTTATAGGACCAAAAAAGCTGATACCGATTTATAGGAGGACCACAAAAGCAGATACCGATTTATAGGGGGGCCAAAAAAGCCGATACCGATTTATATGAGGACCAAAAAAGCAGATACCGATTCATTGGCCGATTAAAAAACAAAACCCATTTTTTCTAAATATTTTTTAACATTTATTTATTTGTAATAATGACAATTACAACAATACTGAATGAACACTTATTTTAACTTAATATAATACATCAATAAAATCTATTTAGCCTCAAGTAAATAATGAAACATGTTCAATTTGTTTTAAATAATGCAAAAACAAAGTGTTGGAGAAGAAAGTAAAAGTGTAATATGTTAGCACATTTTGCACTTTTACTTTCTTCTCCAACGTTTCAGTTCCTTGCTCAGAATATGAGAACATATGAAACCTGGTGGTTCCTTTTAACATGAGTCTTCAATATTCCCAGGTAAGATGTTTTAGGTTGTAGTTATTATAGGACTATTTCCCTCTATACCATTTGTATTTCATTAACCTTTGACTATTGGATGTTCTTATAGGCACTTTAGTATTGCCAGTGTAACAGTATAGCTTCCGTCCCTCTCCTCACTCCTCCCTGGGCTCGAACCAGCAACACAACAACAACAGCCACCACATCGAAGCAGCGTTACCCATGCAGAGCAAGGGAAACAACTACTAGAAGGCTCAGAGTGAGTGACGTTTGACACGCTATTAGCGCGCGCTAACTAGCTAGCCCTTTCACTTCGGTTACACGAGCCTCATCTCAGGAGTTGATAGGCTTGAAGTCATAAACAGCGCAATGCTTGACGCACAACGAAGAGCTGCTGGCAAAACGCACGAAAGTGCTGTTTGAATGAATGTTTTACGCGCCTGCTTCTGCCTACCACCGCTCAGTCAGATTTTATTTATTTATTTATTTTACCTTTATTTAACCAGGTAGGCAAGTTTAGAACAAGTTCTCATTTACAATTGCGACCTGGCCAAGATAAAACAAAGCAGTTCGACAGATACAACGACACAGAGTTACACATGGAGTAAAACAAACATACAGTCAATAACACAGGATAAACAAGTCTATATACAATGTGAGCAAATGAGGTGAGAAGGGAGGTAAAGGCAAAAAAGGCCATGGTGGCAAAGTAAATACAATATAGTAAGTAAAACACTGGAGTGGTAGTTTTGCAATGGAAGAATGTGCAAAGTAGAAATAAAAATAATGGGGTGCAAAGGAGCAAAATAAATAAATTAATTAAAATTAAATACAGTTGGGAAAGAGGTAGTTGTTTGGGCTAAATTATAGGTGGGCTATGTACAGGTGCAGTAATCTGTGAGCTGCTCTGACAGTTGGTGCTTAAAGCTAGTGAGGGAGATAAGTGTTTCCAGTTTCAGAGATTTTTGTAGTTCGTTCCAGTCATTGGCAGCAGAGAACTGAAAGGAGAGGCGGCCAAAGAAAGAATTGGTTTTGGGGGTGACTAGAGAGATATACCTGCTGGAGCGTGTGCTACAGGTGGGAGATGCTATGGTGACCAGCGAGCTGAGATAAGGGGGGACTTTACCTAGCAGGGTCTTGTAGATGACATGGAGCCAGTGGGTTTGGCGACGAGTATGAAGCGAGGGCCAGCCAACGAGAGCGTACAGGTCGCAATGGTGGGTAGTATATGGGGCTTTGGTGACAAAACGGATTGCACTGTGATAGACTGCATCCAATTTGTTGAGTAGGGTATTGGAGGCTATTTTGTAAATGACATCGCCAAAGTCGAGGATTGGTAGGATGGTCAGTTTTACAAGGGTATGTTTGGCAGCATGAGTGAAGGATGCTTTGTTGCGAAATAGGAAGCCAATTCTAGATTTAACTTTGGATCGGAGATGTTTGATATGGGTCTGGAAGGAGAGTTTACAGTCTAACCAGACACCTAAGTATTTGTAGTTGTCCACGTATTCTAAGTCAGAGCCGTCCAGAGTAGTGATGTTGGACAGGCGGGTAGGTGCAGGTAGCGATCGGTTGAAGAGCATGCATTTAGTTTTACTTGTATTTAAGAGCAATTGGAGGCCACGGAAGGAGAGTTGTATGGCATTGAAGCTTGCCTGGAGGGTTGTTAACACAGTGTCCAAAGAAGGGCCAGTGGAAGTATACAGAATGGTGTCGTCTGCGTAGAGGTGGATCAGAGACTCACCAGCAGCAAGAGCGACCTCATTGATGTATACAGAGAAGAGAGTCGGTCCAAGAATTGAACCCTGTGGCACCCCCATAGAGACTGCCAGAGGTCCGGACAGCAGACCCTCCGATTTGACACACTGAACTCTATCAGAGAAGTAGTTGGTGAACCAGGCGAGGCAATCATTTGAGAAACCAAGGCTGTCGAGTCTGCCGATGAGGATGTGGTGATTGACAGAGTCGAAAGCCTTGGCCAGATCAATGAATACGGCTGCACAGTAATGTTTCTTATCGATGGCGCTTAAAGATATCGTTTAGGACCTTGAGCGTGGCTGAGGTGCACCCATGACCAGCTCTTAAACCAGATTGCATAGCAGAGAAGGTATGGTGAGATTCGAAATGGTCGGTAATCTGTTTGTTGACTTGGCTTTCGAAGACCTTAGAAAGGCATGGTAGGATAGATATAGGTCTGCAGCAGTTTGGGTCAAGAATGTCCCCCCCTTTGAAGAGGGGGATGACCGCAGCTGCTTTCCAATCTTTGGGAATCTCAGACGACACGTAAGAGAGGTTGAACAGGCTAGTAATAGGGGTGGCAACAATTTCGGCAGATAATTTTAGAAAGAAAGGGCCCAGATGGTCTAGCCCGGCTGATTTGTAGGGGTCCAGATTTTGCAGCTCTTTCAGAACATCAGCTGAATGGATTTGGGAGAAGGAGAAATGGGGAAGGCTTGGATACTTAGATACTTGTATGCTCAGATTATATGCAACGCAGGACACGCTAGATAATATCTAGTAATATCATCAACCATGTGTAGTTAACTAGTGATTATGATTGATTGTTTTTTATAAGAAACATTTTTAATGCTAGCTAGCAACTGACCTTGGCTTACTGCGTTCGCATAACAGGCAGTCTCCTTGTGGAGTGCAACGAGAGAGGCAGGTCGTTATTGCATTGGTCTAGTTAACTGTAAGGTAGCAAGATTAGATTCCCAGAGCTGACAAGGTGAAAATCTGTTGTTCTGCCCTTGAACGAGGTAGTTAACCCACCGTTATTGAAAATAAGAATGTGTTCTTAACTGACTTGCCTAGTTAAATAAAGGTGAAATAAAATAAATAAAGAATTGCATATTTCTAGTTTTGTGTACTTATTCAGGATATATCACCATGAAATTATTCCATGGAAAACAGTAAAAAATGAAGAAAAACCCTTGAATGAAAAACCCTTGACTGGTACTGTATATTTTCAGCATTTTGGAAATTCTCTTGCATCCTCATATCATAGCCCTAGTTTGGGAACAGCTGCTCTAAATTAATCTGGAAATAACCCATGCAAGCATGACCTTCCAGATACGTAATGTCTCCCAACTCCAACTCTCCACTCGTAAATCAAGTCAAACAATTAGCGGAAGTGGACAAGAGGTAAAGTCAAAATGTATTTTCCAAGCGGAGGAGGACGGAGGGAGGATCCAAACAGGCCTCTGGGTTACATACAGGATGCTGGCTGGCTGGTTGGGGGTAGGCTGTAGATAAATAACAGTGAAGCACTATTGTGAGACACAATATGTCATTGTTCAGCGCTAGGCTAGCTATGGCCTCCACACTGCCTGGATGACAGTACAGGCCTGTGTACTAACTAGCTAACAAGCTCAGTCACATTTTAGTCTCTCTCTCGCTCTCTCGGGAAGACATCTGACTGAGACAGTGTTTTAGTCCAGCACATGCTGTCCCTCTTTCTTGGGAAAAAAACAACATTAAGACACAGAGTGGAAGGAGCTTCTTCTGAACCCACATGGTTAGATCAACCACTTAGATCAGTAAAACAAAACACTGACAAAACTCCCAGAAAGTCATAAATCAGGAGTTAATCTGTGTCCCTGTCGCTCTACGAAGGAGGAGAGATGGCAGTACGAGACATAGGCCTGTCATCTAGGTGTACAGATCTAAGTATCCCTTTCTGACCCATACAGCAACCTACATTACTTACTGTACACCCTAGTTATTTTACTGCTACTCTTCATTATTTGTCAGTTTTATCTCTTACTTTTTTTGCTGGGGGGGGGGGTATTTTCTTAAAACTGCATTGTTGTTTAAGGGCTTGTAAGGAAGCATTTCCTGTTGTAATTCGGTGCATGTGACAAATAATAACTGTAGTCAAATCAAATTGTATCAGTCACATGACAATCAGTCCAATGCTGTCGAATCCACCTCTTCTCTCCCTCAAAATCACATGTTATTGGTCCCATACACATGGTTAGCAGATGTTATTGTTGGGTGTAGCGAAATGCTTGTGAGTGTAGCGAAATGCTTGTGCGTGTAGCGAAATGCTTGTTAAAAGGATTTTCTGGGCTAACAATGTAAGAGATAATGCATTAAAAAAAGCAAAATACTGCAAAGTTTCCTGAAATCATTAGAATGTGCCCCTTTAATTTATCATGTATATTTGCATGGCGGCTCTGGAGGACAATTCCAAGGCAAAGGAATTATGCTTTGGCTCAGATTCTTCACTTTAATTTTTTTTCTCTCCAAACAAACGTTTAAATATCTGCTCCGAATTCAGATTCAAAAGATAGCCGACACCCCATTCTTTATGCAGACACGACACCTCGAGTTTGAAAATATATATATGGGTTGTTGAACTAGAAAATGCGTAATTATGAAAACAGGTTTTTAGACGTTTTTGCAAATGTATCTAAAAAAATAAACTGAAATATCACATTTGCATAAGTATTCAGACCCTTTACCCGGTACTTTGTTGAAGCACATTCGGCAGCGATTACAGCCTTGAGTCTTCTTGGGTATGACGCTACAAGCTTGGCACACCTGTATTTTGGCAGTGGTGGAAAAAGTACCCAATTGTCATACTTGAGTTAAAGTACAGATGCCTAAACAGAAAATGACTCAAGTAAAAGTCACCCAAATACGACATGAGTAAAAGTAAAAAAGTATTTGGTTCTAAATATACTTAAGTATCAAAAGTAAATGGAATTGGTCAAATATAGTTAACCTCTTGAAACTAGGGGGCACTATTTTCATTTTTGGAAAAATAACATTCCCAAAGTAAACAGGCTATTTTTCAGGACCAGAAGATAGAATATGCATATAATTGACAGCTTAGGATAGAAAACACTCTAAAGTTTCCAAAACTGTAAAAATATTGTCTGAGTATAACAGAACTGATATTGCAGGCGAAAGCCTGAGAAAAATCCAATCAGGAAGTGACTCTTATTTGAAACCTCTGCGTTCCTATGCATCCCTATTGAGCAGTGAAAGGGATATCAACCAGATTCCTTTTTCTATGGCTTCCCTAATGTGTCTAGTGTCACAAGACATACAGTGGGGCAAAAAAGTATTTAGTCAGCCACCAATTGTGCAAGTTCTCCCCCTTAAAAATATGAGAGAGGCCTGTAATTTTCATCATAGGTACACTTCAACTATGACAGACAAAATGAGAAAACAAATCCAGAAAATCACATTGTAGGATTTTTAATGAATTTATTTGCAAATTATGGTGGAAAATAAGTATTTGGTCACCTACAAACAAGCAAGATTTCTGGCTCTCACAGACCTGTAACTTCTTCTTTAAGAGGCTCCTCTGTCCTCCACTCGTTACCTGTGTTAATGGCACCTGTTTTAACTTGTTATCAGTATAAAAGACACCTGTCCACAACCTCAAACAGTCACACTCCAAACTACACTATGGCCAAGACCAAAGAGCTGTCAAAGGACACCAGAAACAAAATTGTAGACCTGCACCAGGCTGGGAAGACTGCATCTGCAATAGGTAAGCAGCTTGGTTTGAAGAAATCGACTGTGGGAGCAATTATTAGGAAATGGAAGACATACAAGACCACTGATAATCTCCCTCGATCTGGGGCTCCACGCAAGATCTCACCCCTAGGGGCGGCAGGGTAGCCTAGCGGTTAGAGCGTTGGACTAGTAACCGAAAGGTTGCAAATTCGAATCCCCAAGCTGACAAGGTACAAATCTGTCGTTCTGCCCCGAACAGGCAGTTAACCCACTGTTCCTAGGCCGTCATTGAAAATAAGAATTTGTTCTTAACTGACTTGCCTAGTAAAATAAAGGTAAAATAAAAAATAAAAAATAAACCCCGTGGGGTCAAAATGATCTCAAGAACGGTGAGCAAAAATCCCAGAACCACACGGGGGGACCTAGTGAATGACCTGCAGAGAGCTGGGACCAAAGTAACAAAGCCTACCATCAGTAACACACTACGCCGCCAGGGACTCAAATCCTGCAGTGCCAGACGTGTCCCCTTGCTTAAGCCAGTACATGTCCAGGCCCGTCTGAAGTTTGCTAGAGAGCATTTGGATGATCCAGAAGAAGATTGGGAGAATGCCATATGATCAGATCAAACCAAAATATAACTTTTTGGTAAAAACTCAACTCGTCGTGTTTGGAGGATGCTGAGTTGCATCCAAAGAACACCATACCTACTGTGAAGCATGGGGGTGGACACATCATGCTTTGGGGCTGTTTTTCTGCAAAGGGACCAGGACGACTGATCCGTGTAAAGGACAGAATGAATGGGGCCATGTATCGTGAGATTTTGAGTGAAAACCTCCTTCCATCAGCAAGGGCATTGAAGATGAAACGTGGCTGGGTCTTTCAGCATGACAATGATCCCAAACACACCGCCCGGGCAACGATGGAGTGGCTTCGTAAGAAGCATTTCAAGGTCCTGAAGTGGCCTAGCCAGTCTCCAGATCTCAACCCCATAGAAAATCTTTGGAGGGAGTTGAAAGTCTGTGTTGTCCAGCAACAGCCCCAAAACATCACTGCTCTAGAGGAGATCTGCATGGAGGAATGGGCCAAAATACCAGCAACAGTGTGTGAAAACCTTATGAAGACTGAAAACGGTTGACCTCTGTCATTGCCAACAAAGGGAATATAACAAAGTATTGAGATAAACTTTTGTTATTGACCAAATACTTATTTTCCACCATAATTTGCAAATCAATTCATTAAAAATCCTACAATGTGATTTTCTGGATTTTTTTTCTTCTCATTTTGTCTGTCATAGTTGAAGTGTACCTATGATGGAAATTACAGACCTCTCTCATCTTTTTAAGTGGGAGACCTTGCACAATTGGTGGCTGACTAAATACTTTTTTGCCCCACTGTAGTTTCAGGCTTTTATTTTGAAAAATGAGCGTGAGCGACAACATTGCATCAGTGGTCAGCTGGTGGCTCTGAGTGATTTGTGCGTAATAGACAAATGCGGCCATTGTTTCTCTCGCTCATACTAAGAAGCCAACTGACCCGGTTGATATATTATCGAATAGATATTTGAAAAACACCTTGAGGATTGATTATAAAAAAACGTTTGCCATGTTTCTGTCGATATTATGGATCTAATTTGTAATATTTTTCGGCGTTGTCGTGACCGCAGTTTCCAGTGGATTTCTCAACCAAACGTGAAGAACAGAGGTATTTCGGCTATAAAAAAATCTTTATGGAACAAAATGAACATTGGCTGTCTAACAGGGAGTCTCGTGGGTGAAAACATCCGAAGATCATCAAAGGTAAACGGTTAATTTGATTGCTTTTCTGATTTTCGTGACCAAGCTTCCTGCTGCTAGCTGGACATAATGCTATGCTAGGCTATCGATAAACTTACACAAATGCTTGTCTTGCTTTGGTTGTAAAGCATAATTTCAAATTCTGAGATGACAGGGTGATTAACAAAAGGCTAAGCTGTGTTTCACTATATTTCACTTGTGATTTCATGAATATAAATATTTTCTAGTAATATTTTTTTGTCCGTTGCGTTATGCTAATTAGTGTCAGTTGATGACAATTCTCCCGGATCCGGGATGGGTAGTTCCAAGATTAAGTACCAAAAATAAAAGTATAAATCATTTCAAATTCCTTATATTAAGCAAAGCAGGAAGCACCGTTTTCTTGCTTTTTAAAATGTACAGACAGCCAGAGGTACACGCCAGCACTCAAACATCATTTACAAATGATACATTCTGTGTTTAGTGAGTCTGCCAGATCAGAGGCAGTAGGGATGACCATGTGTTCTGTTGATAAGTGTGTGACTAGGACCATTTTCCTGTCCTGCTAAACACTCAACATGTAACTTTTGGGTGTCAGGGAAAATGTACGGAGTAAAAAGTATATATATATTTTTTGGAATGTAGTAAAGTAAAAGTTGTCAAAAAATATAAATAGTACAGACCCCCAAAAATGACTTAAGTAGTAGTTTAAAGTATTTTTTACTTTACACCACTGTATTTTGAGAGTTTCTCCCATTATTCTCTGTAGATCCTGTCAAGCTCTTACAGGTTGGATGGGGAGCTAGTAATCAAGAGGAAACTGACTGAACGACTCAACTCCCCAGCTCATGCTCTCCAAATGGACGTTCGCTGTGAGGGCCAAGATGCCCATGCATTGACTTCTGTTCGCTATACATGTCTAGGGGTTCTATTCACGGGGATATACTGCTCTGTCTCACGATTCACAAGCATGAAACAGCACAGGGGATGTTCAGTGTGCTGCGTGGCCATATTGATGAAAACAGATTCCATATTGGCTGTCTAGTGTGCTGCGTGGCCATACTGATGAAAAACAGATTCCATATTGGCTGTCTAGTGTGCTGCGTGGCCATATTGATGAAAAACAGATTCCATATTGGCTGTCTAGTGTGCTGCGTGGCCATATTGATGAAAAACAGATTCCATATGGGATCGAATGGTGGGCTTTTGCACAGATGGGGCTCCATCTTGGGCGGGTTGGAGGGCAGGAGTCTGCACTCTAGTTATGAATATGTCTCCATATGCCATATACACCCACTGTAATGTATACACCCACTGTAATGGATACACCCACTGTAGGGGATACACCCACTGTAATGGATACACCCACTGTAATGGATACACCCACTGTAATGGATACACCCACTGTAATGGATACACCCACTGTAATGGATACACCCACTGTAGGGGATACACCCACTGTAATGGATACACCCACTGTAATGGATACACCCACTGTAATGGATACACCCACTGTAATGGATACACCCACTGTAGGGGATACACCCACTGTAATGGATACACTGTAATGAATACACCCACTGTAATGGATACACCCACTGTAATGAATACACCCACTGTAGGGGATACACCCACTGGATACACCCACTGAATAATGTGAATACACCCACTGTAGGGGGTAATGATACACCCACTGTAATGGATACACCCACTGTAATGAATACACCCACTAGGGGATACATGAATACACCCACTGTAATGGGGATACACCCACTGTAATGAATACACCCACTGTAATGAATACACCCACTGTAATGAATACACCCACTGTAGGGGATACACCCACTGTAATGAATACACCCACTGTAATGGATACACCCACTGTAATGAATACACCCACTGTAATGAATACACCCACTGTAATGGATACACCCACTGTAGGGGATACACCCACTGTAATGGATACACCCACTGAATACACCCAGGGGATACACCCACTGTAGGGGTAATGAACACCCACTGTAATGGATACACCCACTGTAGGGGATACACCCACTGTAATGGATACACCCACTGTAATGAATACACCCACTGTAATGGATACACCCACTGTAGGGGATACACCCACTGTAGGGGATACACCCACTGTAATGATACAATGTAAATACACCCACTGTAATGGATACACCCACTGTAGGGGGGGATACACCCACTGAATACACCCACTGGGGATACACCCACTGTAATGGATACACCCACTGTAATGGATACACCCACTGTAATGGATACACCCACTGTAATGGATACACCCACTGTAATGAATACACCCACTGTAATGGATACACCCACTGTAGGGGATACACCCACTGTAATGAATACACCCACTGTAATGGATACACCCACTGTAATGAATACACCCACTGTAATGGATACACCCACTGTAATGGATACACCCACTGTAATGGATACACCCACTGTAGGGGATACACCCATTTTTTTTTTTATGCAGCAGACGTCATGCTGGGTTGACAGCATGGCCAAAGTATTCAAACGTTTCTGTCCCATGTTGTTGAATGTTTATCCTTTTTAAGCTTGGAAAAGAGACCTTTAAACCTAGACTTGGACCACACACCCACCATCACTGAATAGCAGGCTAGTGATGGCTTTGTAACGCTTAGTAGCAAACACAGTTGTTGACATGATCAGTCCAATCAAAGCTACGGTAGATGTAACGTGATTTGACGTCATTTTATCTGTGTCCAATGACCTTGAGCCTTCTAGGAAGGGCACTTCTAATGTATCTCTATGGCAGCCACCACTGGTGGGAAAAGTACCCAATTGTCATACTTGGTAAAGATACCTTAACAGAAAATGACTTAAGTAAAAGTCACCCAGTAAAATATTGCTTGAGTAAAAGTATTTGGTTTTAAATATACTTAAGTATCAAAAGTAAATATAATTTCTAAAATGTACTTAAATATCAAAAGTAAATATAATTTCTAAAATGTACTTAAATATCAAAAGTAAATATAATTTCTAAAATGTACTTAAGTATCAAAAGTAAATATAATTTCTAAAATATACTTAAGTATCAAAAGTAAAACCTAAGTATAAATAGTTTAAATTTCCTTATATTGAGCAAACCAGACGACACAATTTTCTGGTTTATTAAATTTAGTTACGCATAGCCAGGGGCACACTCCAACACTCAGACATAATTTACAAACGAAGCATTTGTGTTTAGTGAGTCCGCCGATGAGAAGCAGTAGGGATAACCAAGTATGTTCTCCTGATAAATGTGTGAATTTGGACCATTTTCCTGTCAAAATGTAACAAGTACTTTTGGGTGTCAGGGAAAATGTATGGAGTAAAAAGTACATTTTCTTTAGGAATGAAGTGAATTAAAAGTAAAAATTGTCAAAAATATAAATAGTGTAGTACAGATATATATAAAAAAACTACTTAAGTACTTTACACCACTAGCAGCACCCAAGGGGCTTGAATTTTCGAGCTCTACCCTTAGACTTGGCGGTGACCTAGTGTCCCCATGAGTGACAGAACACTGAGCCAATCACGGTGCAACCTAGAGAACATTACCAAACCCTCCGTGTTTTTTCTGGCTGCCCCACCACCACCACAGAAAGCACTGAGCTAGGCTGAAACACCTACATTTTGGAGCTGCCTTACACAAGAAAGCAAAAAAGAGACCATGTTTTTAGCTTTATCAACTTAATAAAAAAAATGTAAATAAATTTGACTTCGTTTGCAAACTGATATGTGACCCCTATAAATGCCAAAATAACATGCAAAACAGGCAACAAGCATGGTCTCTTTAAAAAAAAATTTTTTTTTAGCTAAACACGTGGGGCTCAAAACCCTGCCCTGAATGACGGACCGCCACTGTTTTATTTTTTATTTCACCTTTATTTAACCAGGTAGGCTAGTTGAGAACAAGTTCTCATTTGCAACTGCGACCTGGCCAAGATAAAGCATAGCAGTGTGAACAGACAACACAGAGTTACACATGGAGTAAACAATTAACAAGTCAATAACACAGTAGAAAAAAAGAGAGTCTATATACATTGTGTGCAAAAGGCATGAGGAGGTAGGCAAATAATTACAATTTTGGAGATTAACACTGGAGTGATAAATGATCAGATGGTCATGTACAGGTAGAGATATTGGTGTGCAAAAGAGCAGAAAAGTAAATAAATAAAAACAGTATGGGGATGAGGTAGGTAAAAATGGGTGGGCTATTTACCAATAGACTATGTACAGCTGCAGCGATCGGTTAGCTGCTCAGATAGCAGATGTTTGAAGTTGGTGAGGGAGATACAAGTCTCCAACTTCAGCGATTTTTGCAATTCCCGTATTCACCTCATTTGGCCGACCTTTTGTTCCAGTTCTCTGCTGCCTGTGACTGGAACGAAAGGTCGGCCAAATGAGGTGTTGGCTTTAGGGATGATCAGTGAGATACACCTGCTGGAGCGCGTGCTACGGGTGGGTGTTGCCATCGTGACCAGTGAACTGAGATAAGGCGGAGCTTTACCTAGCATGGACTTGTAGATGACCTGGAACCAGTGGGTCTGGTGACGAATATGTAGCGAGGGCCAGCCAACTAGAGCATACAGGTCGCAATGGTGGGTGGTATAAGGTGCTTTAGTAACAAAACGGATGGCACTGTGATAAACTGCATCCAGTTTGTTGAGTAGAGTATTGGAAGCCATTTTGTAGATGACATCGCCGAAGTCGAAGATCGGTAGGATAGTCAGTTTTACTAGGGTAAGTTTGGCGGCGTGAAGGAGGCTTTGTTGCGGAATAGAAAGCAGACTCTAGATTTGATTTCCGATTGGAGATGTTTGATATGAGTCTGGAAGGAGAGTTTACAGTCTAGCCAGACACCTAGGTACTTGTAGATATCCACATATTCAAGGTCGGAACCATCCAGGGTGGTGATGCTAGTCAGGCGTGCGGGTGCAGGCAGCGAGCGGTTGAAAAGCATGCATTTGGTTTTACTAGCGTTTAAGAGCAGTTGGAGGCCACGGAAGGAGTGTTGTATGGCATTGAAGCTCATTTGGAGGTTAGATAGCACAGTGTCCAAGGACGGGCCGGAAGTATATAGAAGGGTGTCGTCTGTGTAGAGGTGGATCAGGGAATCGCCCGCAGCAAGAGCAACATCATTGATATATACAGAGAAAAGAGTCAGCCCGAGAATTGAACCCTGTGGCACCCCCATAGAGACTGCCAGAGGACCGGACAGCATGCCCTCCGATTTGACACACTGAACTCTGTCTGCAAAGTAGTTGGTGAACCAGGCATGGCAGTCATCAGAAAAACCGAGTCTACCGATAAGAATATGGTGATTGACAGTCGAATGCCTTGGCAAGGTCGATGAAGACGGCTGCACAGTACTGTCTTTTGTGTGGAGATATGGGATCAGAGCATGACCATGTTCTTTCACACCACGGCTTGGTGGTTATCGAGGGGGAACAATGGATGTAAAAAAATAAAAATACAGACTTGGTTGACTTTCTGTGTAATAAAAAAGAAAATGTCTGCTTGCCTATGTAACTGAACAAACTGAATGCAAGCATTCAGGGAAAATACAGAAACATTCTACAGACGAGTGACCAAATCAGTGTACCCAGAGGGAATCATTCTCATTGGAGAGTCTTTCAAAAGGTAACCACGCCCCCTTCCCTTGGCATGTTTCTAACAGACAACAACACCAGTGATGACTGCTCACTTCCAATGCTTGGAAGAGCACCTTGGAACCTACTTCCCGATCTGTTTGACTGTGATCCCGGCTCAGTTGACATGCCCGTATGTGAAAGTGGACAGCTGATCGAGCTGTCGTATGACCGAATGCAGTCACTGGTCACTACTGAGGAGTTTTGGTTCCTGACTGAAAGGGAATACCCTGCTGTCTTTCTCTGGGCATTAATGCTGCATTCAAGACAACTGGGAACTCTGGGTGGGGGGAAAAACAAGCTCCGACTGGGAATAATCGTTTTGAACGGTTATCCAACTCGGAAACGTAGCGATGCTCATCGGCCTTTGGAGATAAACATGACAAAACAAGTTGGAAATTGCAAATTCAACAATAAGGGGTTTGGAAGGAAATTAGTGTCTAACTACCAAGCGTTGCAAAGCAATCACTATTTTGCGTCCCCTGCCATTCGGTGGAGAGGGTGTGTGGTCCAACTCTGGGTTTAAGGGTCTCTTTTCCAAGCTTAAAAGAACAAACATTCACATGCAACACTATGGGCCTGAAAAGGTTTAATACAATGGCCCTGCTGTCAATCCAGCATGACTTCCGCTTGTTCAAGACAACTTGTAACTCTGGAAAAGAATTAGCTCTGACGGGAAACATATTTTTGAACGGTCATCCAACTGAGAATTCCAACTCCGGAACACTGGCCTCTTTTTAGAGCTCTAACTTTCCGACGTCATGATTTGATCTCTTATTTCTTACGAGTTCCCAGTTGTCTTGAAAGCACCATAAAACTCATTGTTACCCTTCATAGCTGTGTGAAGCTGGACTCAGTTCTCTCGCCTGCATTAAAAACCCAAATATCAATCCAGGTAGGATGTGACAGCAGAGATGAGGTGCTCACTGTCGACCACGCCCCCCTGACTTTGAGAAGCTCCGACCCGACATCAAGCCACGCCCATCTCATTAGTGGTGGTGAGAGAAGATGCATTGCCAGACTAATATGCAATTGACTGTCACAGACCCACATTAAAAGTATGTGATGGTGAGTTGAGAAGACAACCAGAAGTACTGTTAGAAGATTTTTCAGTTGACTGTCACAGCCCCAAATATAAAAGTACATACTATTATTCACACGGTTGGGGTCGGGAGAATTTTCAGATATCAAAATAGGGTTGTGGGCCAAAAAAGGTTTGAACCCCATGAGGTTTGAACCTCTGAGGCATATTGTATATTTTCTTTCACAATGTTGTTGAGACCCCTTTCCATGTAACTTCCTGTTTACCTAGGGTGACGTCATCATGTAGACTAACGTCAGACCGTTAAGGGTGAGAGTAACGGTTGTTGTTGTTTCTTTACATTCAGACCACTAGAACATACCAGTGAATCACTTACAGCCTTCTCAGTCACTGTTATTTTGCCTATAAACCCACACTGCACTGAGACATGCTTGATTTTGCAAAGCATTACTTCGTGGTAACATAATGAATTAAAGTCCATAAGAAAAAGACAGCAGCCAATCTCTCTGTAATGTAAAGTGTTGCCAGGGACTGGATTTGTGGTCAGAACTCATGGTGCCTAGCTGTTAACATGGCTTAGTTGCAATTAAGAACAAATGAACCCAGTAAGTCTGTCAAGATATTCATTTCTTCAGATGCTTTTATGTAAAGCAATTTACATTTGTACGAGCTAATGTCAGAGAGAGAGACACCGACAAGCTCTGAGAAACGATTGACTCTGTACTGTAAACAGAGTCCTGAATAGGACAACTTGAAATATAATTTTAGTTGGCTAAATGTAACCACATGACCACTACTGTAAACAGGGAAGGGGTTACTGTCATGACCTCTTCATGCAGACAAAAGTTGTTACTGTCATGACCTCTTCATGCAGACAAAAGTTTCCACTAAGACTGGGTTCGTAGCTGCATGTTGCATTGTGTGAGACGTTATGAGGTCTGTAACAATGAAAAAGGGAAGGACATTTTAGATGTGTGAATGATGCAAACTGTCTGTCTCTGAGTGTAAAAATGAAAAGCTGATTCATTGCATAATGCGCTGAGAGTTTGAAATATATTTTAAAGTCACACTCTGTGAGATGGTTACCCCCCCCCAAAAAAATGATCATGTTAGTTTTGAATGACATCATTTTTTTATTAAGATCATTTGAAATCAGGGGGAGGCCATTTTGTTCCTCCCTTCCCAACCCTCCTTTCAGTACAGTAGCCTGACATACTGATGTTATGGGAACTGAAAATAATTCAGCTAATATCACAGATGACCACCATCCTACCACCTCTGCTAGCCTACAACACTTCAGTCTCCTGTCATCCTACCACTAGAGGAGGGTGGGGCGTCTCTGTTTTCCTCCAGTGTGTGAGTGACAGCTGTATCCTGTGTTTTCTGTAGCTCTGACAGAGCCCAGATCTCTAGCCCAGATAAGTACTATGGACAGGGGAGAAGAGGAGAGAGATGAAGCAAAGGCCTGATTTTGTTTGTTTGTTGCAGGCGAAACAGGAACTACATTCAGGTTATTTAAAACGGACTAGTCACTGTAAAAAAAAAAAAAAAAAAAAAAAACTCCCCATGTTTTGTCAGGAGTAGACTATTAAAGATAACTGTATCTAGTGATTGAACAAAACTCCCGTTCCTCTTCATAATCTCAGTGTCCCCTTCAGATCTCTCCTCCTCTGTTAATCTCAGTGTCCCCTTCAGATCTCTCCTCCTCTGTTAATCTCAGTGTCTCCTTCAGATCTCTCCTCCTCTGTTAATCTCAGTGTCCCCTTCAGATCTCTCCTCCTCTGTTAATCTCAGTGTCCCCTTCAAATCTCTCCTCCTCTGTTAATCTCAGTGTCCCCTTCAGATCTCTCCTCCTCTGTTAATCTCAGTGATCAGCAGCTCTCACTTTCTCTCCTGCTGAAGGAGGCCAGTATGAGAATGTCCATTTACTACTGAGTTGCTTCATCTACAACCCTCCCCCAGTCATCACTCCTTTGGCCTTGCATGGAGGGGACTTGGAAGCAGTGTTGGGGAGTCGTGAACCACATGCAGTTCAACTAGTAGGTTATCTATATTTAGGAGTAGCTTGGTGGACGTTTAACTATATTTAGCAGTAGCTTGTGTCACCGGTGCTATACTGCACCGCTGTAACACTGAGTTGTGTGTGGTTGATGAGACTATAGACGTGGACTTTGGAGATCAGGTAGTTTTAATTCAGCAGAATTCACGCTCTGCATCCAAAAGGAAAGAAAACATTTGTAGAGCCACATACGTTCTGGAGAATCGTCGCCTCTTTCTACAACAGATGCACAATAGGAGGGACTGGGATCATTCGAGGAGCTAGCCAACGTTCACACATACAACAGCCTGCTAATACCTTAGCTAGCTATTAACCACATGTTGAATTCAGAATGTTGATATCATCCTAAAAAGTACAATCGCAAGTGCATCTTAACAATACCATCCACTTATGAGTAACCTCTAAATATACATCATTATTCATGAACAAAACACTGTGTGTATGACTTTGTACTTAAAATAATCCAACTTTTCTGAAGACAGTAAAAGCGTGCCTACCTCTCATAGTGCATCAAAATGATGTGAGCACGAGCTCCGCAGGACAAACGTAAGTACCCACTCTCCTTCTCCCAGGATGCAGGCATGCATAATAACAGATCAACACGACATATTAATATATGAACCTGGTGAAATTCACATAGTACTTTAACAACTGTTACACTTGGTGGAAGTTGAACTAAATTCGAACATAGGTAGTGTTTTCAGTAGTTCATTACTGTTTTACCATGTAGCGGTGCAGCTAACTACTGGAACTACACACTACTGTTTTACCATGTAGCTAACTACTGGAACTACACTTCTGTTTTACCATGTAGAGGTGTAGCTAACTACTGGAACTACACACTACTGTTTTACCATGTAGCGGTGTAGCTAACTACTGGAACTACACTTCTGTTTTACCATGTAGAGGTGTAGCTAACTACTGGAACTACACTTCTGTTTTACCATGTAGCTAACTACTGGAACTACACTTCTGTTTTACCATGTAGAGGTGTAGCTAACTACTGGAACTACACTTCTGTTTTACCATGTAGCTAACTACTGGAACTACACTTCTGTTTTACCATGTAGAGGTGTAGCTAACTACTGGAACTACACTTCTGTTTTACCATGTAGCTAACTACTGGAACTACACTTCTGTTTTACCATGTAGAGGTGTAGCTAACTACTGGAACTACACTTCTGTTTTACCATGTAGCTAACTACTGGAACTACACACTTCTGTTGTACCATGTAGAGTACAGTCCGATGGCAGCCATACTCGTATCATTTACACATTACTGAGGCATGCCGTGCTGAGCCGAACTGTACTGGGCTGGCCTTGTTATGCATCCAGTCAGGTTTGGGTTGAGTCGGGTCGGCACAATGTCTCTCACCATTTGAACAATAAGGAAGGAGAACTAGTCCTCAGCCTGTAGTAAGGCAGCAGGGAGCAGGGGAATGGGAGCAGGCAGCAGGGGAATGGAAGCAGGGAGCAGGGGAATGGGAGCAGGGAGCAGGGGAATGGGAGCAGGCAGCAGGGGAATGGGAGCAGGGGAATGGAAGCAGGGAGCAGGGGAATGGGAGCAGTGAGCAGGGGAATGGGAGCAGGCAGCATGGGAATGGGAGCAGGCAGCATGGGAATGGGAGCAGTGAGCAGGGGAATGGGAGCAGGGGAATGGAAGCAGGGAGCAGGCAGCATGGGAATGGGAGCAGGCAGCATGGGAATGGGAGCAGGCAGCATGGGAATAGAGTGAGCAGGGGAATGGGAGCAGTGAGCAGGGGAATGGGAGCAGGCAGCATGGGAATGGGAGCAGGCAGCAGGGGAATGGGAGCAGGCAGCATGGGAATGGAAGCAGGGGGAATGGGAGCAGGCAGCATGGGAATGGGAGCAGGGGAATGGGAGCAGGGCAGCAGGGGAATGGGGAGGGGAATGGGAGCAGGGAATGGGAATGGGAGCAGGCAGCATGGGAATGGAAGCAGAGGAATGGGAGCAGGCAGCATGGGAATGGAAGCAGGGGAATGGGAGCAGGCAGCAGGGGAATGGGAGCAGGCAGCAGGGGAATGGGAGCAGGCAGCATGTGAATGGGAATGGAAGCAGGGGAATGGGAGCAGGCAGCATGGGAATGGGAGCAGGCAGCAGGGGAATGGGAGGCAAGATCCTGAAAGAGGTCTATGAGTCACATCCTTTGCTTCCTCTGTCTCCACTCTGTAGGTTAACCTTTGCTTCCAGCCCACTGATACACACAGAGAAAACACAGGGCTCCGGTTCTGTGCTGAGAACAGACAATTAAATAAATACTTAGAGAAAATGCTCAAACTTGCTTCGAGAACCAGCTGGACAGAGTTTACAGTTTTGGGGACTGTTCTATTTGTCCATTTAGCTAGGCAATCTCAATCAAGCACATATTAATTAAGTATTTGAAAGATTGTAAATAGTATTTGAACCCAGGTCTGGTGCTGAGAGCAGGAGGGAGAGAGCGGAGGGATGGAAATGGGAGAGAGGATATTGTCCCTCCCATCCCACTTCCCACTGCAAAAGGTATTGTGATGATTACCTGGCTGCCTTGTAACCGCAACATGGCGGCTGTTATGGAACTGAATTAGCAACCTCACAGCATTATTAACCTAGATGTATCTAACGATTTGACCAGATTACAAGGATTCAGATGAACCCCTTTCCCACATTAAACTAACAGGAAACAGGAAGTGTGACATACCAACGTAACAGCCAGGCCACAACTTCTGCTTAGGTTGCTGTATGCAAGTCATAACAGGGGAAGAGATGTGGCAAGATGAGCAATGAAGTGGGAAAATGATTGTGTACGTGTACAGTATGTTCAATGGCGTCCTCCTCCCTCTACACAAACCACACTTTAGTTCAAAGATAGTTCCTACAGACATCTGTAGCTCTGTTGGAAGTCTTCACATTCTGTTCTGGTGCCCATAACTAATTTAATAAGAATCTGTCTTAATCTGTCCAAGGCCTCATAAATTACTATTTTCTATCCTAAACTCTGTTCGAATGTGTTGTGCTGTGCTGTGTACCTCCCCCTCACAAGGCTGGCAAACTGCCCCAGTCAGCCTTGAGATACTCTTTAGTTCTGACTAGGTTCCCAAGCTGAGTCACCCACAGGGACACACACTCCAAACCTGGGTCCAAATACTATTTTAAATCATTTGAAATACTTTATCTGTGCTTGATTGAGCATGTTTGGCTTAATAAACCAATAGAATAGTCCCATAACTGCAAACCCTACCCATTATGGGACTCCAGGCAGGCTAGAGCAAATGGTCAAGGCATTTGAACGATTTCAAATAGTATTTGAACCCAGGTCTAACACACACACACACACACACACACCAGCCAGGGAAAAGTAGCCATTAAAACTTAACACATTCCAAGCTTTTTCAGGAAGTGTTTCTACCAAGGCTTTCAAAGAGCTGTGCATCCAAACCTGACACGCAGTACAACCGCCTGCAGCTAGGGAGGGGTATCCCTGGACACCGTTTGTTGTTTCTCCATTACTTTTATCATTTACATTATTGCATACATGATGACTAAGAATACACTTTAAAATGGTGCCTTGTCGTCAACTAAATGGTACACACCTTCAATGAATTTTCATAATTCATTAAATAATTGCAGTTTTCACATGTTACCTTATTAGATTTTTCTCATGCTGTCTATTCATGCCATAACCCCCTACTTCCTTCTCCCTGGTCAGCTGGTGCCATAACCCCCTACTTCCTTCTCCCTGGTCAGCTGGTGCCATAACCCCCTACTTCCTTCTCCCTGGTCAGCTGGTGCCATAACCCCTACTTCCTTCTCCCTGGTCAGCTGGTGCCATAACCCCCTACTTCCTTCTTCCTGGTCAGCTGGTGCCATAACCCCCTACATCCTTCTCCCTGGTCTGCTGGTGCCATAACCCCCTTCTTCCTGCTCAGCTGGTGCCATAACCCCCTACATCCTTCTTTCTGGTCAGCTGGTACCATAACCCCCTACATCCTTCTTCCTGGTCAGCTGGTACCATAACCCCCTACATCCTTCTTCCTGGTCAGCTGGTACCATAACCCCCTACATCCTTCTTCCTGGTCATCTGGTGCCATAACCCCTACTTCCTTCTCCCTGGTCTGCTGGTGCCATAACCCCCTATTTCCTTCTTCCTGGTCAGCTGGTGCCATAACCCCCTATTTCCTTCTTCCTGGTCAGCTGGTACCATAACCCCCTACTTCCTTCCCTGCCTGCTTTCTCTCCTCAGCCATGCTAACTTTACAGGCCCATCCTAAAACTGAACAATCACGTGTCTGTGTGTTCAATGACATCAGTCTTTGTTCCACATCTGTGATTTTAAGTGGCTGGCTGGAAGATGGCTGGTCACCTGCTGTGGAAAGGTCATGGTAATGCCATTTCAGTCCATTTCAGTGGTCTTCCATTTCAGTGGTGATGACATTTCAGTGGTCTTCCATTTCAGTGGTGATGCCATTTCAGTCCATTTCAGTCCATTTCAGTGGTGATGCCATTTCAGTGGTGATGCCATTTCAGTGGTCTTCCATTTCAGTGGTGATGCCATTTCAGTCCATTTCAGTCCATTTCAGTGGTGATGCCATTTCAGTGGTCTTCCATTTCAGTGGTGATGCCATTTCAGTCCATTTCAGTCCATTTCAGTGGTGATGCCATTTCAGTCCATTTCAGTGGTGATGCCACTGGAAGTTAACATGCTATCAATAGTAGTTCAGTTGAAATAATTACATAGTGTTTTGTGATGTAATAAACATGTTTACAGTGTTACTCTGTGAGAATTTCACTGTGCCCATTTACACACACTGTATCCTGTGCATATGACGAATGAACTTTGATTTGAATTATAGTAAGGGAATGTAGTGAATTAGTTATTTTGTCAGAACAATTGACCAGTTGGAACACTAACTCAACATGAACCAATTATATTGTTGTTCATTTCAGATGGAGAGGAGTCTCCCTGTGTAGGTCCATGATGGACATCGTCTTGACCACAGCAGCTGAAGGCCCCCTCCAAGCTCATGTATGTATTTTGTTATGGCAACAATGGATAGAAACACGGACGTTGAGACCCTGTTGGCTGCGATCCACCTGGAGCGATACCTGAAGACCTTCCGCCAGTCTGGCTTCCTCTTGGCCAGGGACCTCAGCCACCTAGACAATGGAGCTCTCATCCAGCTGGGTGTAACTGCCACCGGACACAGGAAGAGAATACTGAGGCTGGTCCAGCACATTCAGAGGGCTACCAATCAGAATCAGTCGATTCCGGAGCCATTAGAGCCCTTATTGGACCGTTGTCAGTCTGAGTCTGACATTAATTCCACACCCATCCAATCAGGAGGGCCGAGGTCTGACCAAGGGGGCGAAACAGGGGATATTCCGTTTGAAGCTTTCTGGAATAGTTCTGTTCCTAACATTCCATCCATGTTGATGAACTCCGGGTCAGAACAGCAGCAGTACAATGGGAATGTTGTCATAAAACCGGTTCCAAAACCTAGAACGGTATTCTACATACACAAAACAGAACCCGCCCGGTTTCTCTCCTGTCCCGCATCACTGACACCACCAGATCCCCTGGTTCTAACCCTAACCAGGAAACCTTCTCAGGAATCTCTCTGCTTCACCATATTGGAAGGTTTGGCTTCAGGAGAATTTAACACTGACACAGTGGTGGTGGGGCCTGCCCCTAACCCTACACCTACCCCTGCCCTGAGACACAGCCTAAGCCTGAGAGAGAGGAGGCTGAGTAACTCCTCAGACTCTGGAGGTCCCCTGCCCCCTGTTCCCCCTCGGCTGAACCGAGGTACCCCTCCAGCCATGTTTAGTGGACCTACATCCACACCACCGTCATCTGGTGGAAGGACTGAACAAAACCAGGACCAGTGCATGACAACCACACCTCCCTCATCCCCTTGTAACTATGATGACACTGGATTCCCCTCTTTGACCACTTCCCCTCCCGGCTCCCCGATGGAGATGGTCTCCAATGAGATCTACTGTGGCACTTCACCTGGCACGGCAGCTAGTAGTGGACGGATTCCCTGCAACGCTCCTCAAACACCCCCACGGCCAGAGATCCACACCTCTCCTGAAAGAAATAGGTAGGTCAACGTCTGACTTTAACATCATATACCTAATAAAGTAGGAATATAGGCCACCGTCGAGAGAGAGTATTGTTTTGTGTATCTAATGTTTTGTGTTGTGTGTCTGCAGCACTTTAAGGAACAACTCATGTGAATCGTCCCACGGAGGTAAGTCTACACATCACTTTCTGAAAGTAACCGTACAGATGGTTTAGTAAGACCTTATATCGACGTGTCATTCAGGCCTATAAATGACTCTTGACCTGTTTTTTAAAAATCAAGATAATTAGAGTTTTGCATTGCTAAAACGTTACTTTTTCGCTTACACTTGAACATACAGTTTAAATGCTTTTATAACTGGTTATAATCATATATAAACCTTTTTTTAATAATAATATATTATATCAAGGCTTATAATCTTCCTCCACCACAGTCCCCATGGAGGACCCAGAGGAGGAGATCAGTCCCTACTGTGAAACAGTCTTCCAGACCAGACGACCACTGCAGCACTCTGAGGTGAGACGGGGACTCTGAGGATGTGTCACAAACGGCACACTATTCTCTATACAGTGCTCTACGTTTGACCAGAGCCCCATAGGCTTTCCAGGAAAACATCAAATGGTGTCTGAAAAGGGCCCAAGTAGTGCACTATATAGAGAATAGGGGGCCATATAGAGAATAGGGGACCATTTGGAAAAGGACCTGAGTCTGTTATCTGGTTACGAGAACCCATCAGGACCTGAGTCTGTTATCAGGTTACGAGAACCCATCAGGACCTGAGTCTGGTATCAGGTTACGAGAACCCATCAGGACCTGAGTCTGTTATCAGGTTACGAGAACCCATCAGGACCTGAGTCTGTTATCAGGTTACGAGAACCCATCAGGACCTGAGTCTGTTATCAGGTTACGAGAACCCATCAGGACCTGAGTCTGTTATCAGGTTACGAGAACCCATCAGGACCTGAGTCTGTTATCAGGTTACGAGAACCCATCAGGACCTGAGTCTGTTATCAGGTTACTACAATAACCCATCAGGACCTGAGTCTGTTATCAGGTTACTACAATAACCCATCAGGACCTGAGTCTTATCAGGTTACTACAATAACCCATCAGGACCTGAGTCTGTTATCAGGTTACTACAATAACCCATCAGGACCTGAGTCTGTTATCAGGTTACTACAATAACCCATCAGGACCTGAGTCTGTTATCAGGTTACTACAATAACCCATCAGGACCTGAGTCTGTTATCAGGTTACTACAATAACCCATCAGGACCTGAGTCTGTTATCAGGTTACTACAATAACCCATCAGGACCTGAGTCTGTTATCAGGTTACTACAATAACCCATCAGGACCTGAGTCTGTTATCAGGTTACTACAATAACCCATCAGGACCTGAGTCTGTTATCAGGTTACTACAATAACCCATCAGGACCTGAGTCTGTTATCAGGTTACTACAATAACCCATCAGGACCTGAGTCTGTTATCAGGTTACTACAATAACCCATCAGGACCTGAGTCTGTTATCAGGTTACTACAATAACCCATCAGGACCTGAGTCTGTTATCAGGTTACTACAATAACCCATCAGGACCTGAGTCTGTTATCAGGTTACTACAATAACCCATCAGGACCTGAGTCTGTTATCAGGTTACTACAATAACCCATCAGGACCTGAGTCTGTTATCAGGTTACTACAATAACCCATCAGGACCTGAGTCTGTTATCAGGTTACTACAATAACCCATCAGGACCTGAGTCTGTTATCAGGTTACTACAATAACCCATCAGGACCTGAGTCTGTTATCAGGTTACTACAATAACCCATCAGGACCTGAGTCTGTTATCAGGTTACTACAATAACCCATCAGGACCTGAGTCTGTTATCAGGTTACTACAATAACCCATCAGGACCTGAGTCTGTTATCAGGTTACTACAATAACCCATCAGGACCTGAGTCTGTTATCAGGTTACTACAATAACCCATCAGGACCTGAGTCTGTTATCAGGTTACAAGAATAACCCATCAGGACCTGAGTCTGTTATCAGGTTACAAGAATAACCCATCAGGACCTGAGTCTGTTATCAGGTTACTACAATAACCCATCAGGACCTGAGTCTGTTATCAGGTTACAAGAATAACCCATCAGGACCTGAGTCTGTTATCAGGTTACAAGAATAACCCATCAGGACCTGAGTCTGTTATCAGGTTACAAGAATAACCCATCAGGACCTGAGTCTGTTATCAGGTTACAAGAATAACCCATCAGGACCTGAGTCTGTTATCAGGTTACAAGAATAACCCATCAGGACCTGAGTCTGTTATCAGGTTACAAGAATAACCCATCAGGACCTGAGTCTGTTATCAGGTTACAAGAATAACCCATCAGGACCTGAGTCTGTTATCAGGTTACAAGAATAACCCATCAGGACCTGAGTCTGTTATCAGGTTACAATAACCCATCAGGACCTGAGTCTGTTATCTGGTTACGAGAACCCATCAGGACCTGAGTATGTTATCAGGTTACAATAACCCATCAGGACCTGAGTCTGTTATCTGGTTACGAGAACCCATCAGGACCTGAGTCTGTTATCTGGTTACGAGAACCCATCAGAGTTATATAGTGTTTAGTGTTTGTGGTCACTTTGGCTCTCCTGACATTGATGAATGTGTTATCCATGTTGTGTTCTCAAAGGCGGAAAGGACCAACAGTGAAGGAAAGACCGGAATGACAAGAAAGGAGGAAGAGAAGCACAGAGAGGATCATGGGTAAGATTATTGTTTCTAGAGGAGTGGGTAATACTTCAGGCTTTCCAATTGAACATCTTCTCACACAACTCTGACTACAGCCATAGAGAGAAAATGGTCTACTGTAGATTTAACATGTTCCAGGTTCTTCATCTTTTCAATCCAATGTTGGTACCTGCTATCAGACACCGTATTCTCAACACTAGAGGAACTTAAAGCGGCTGGAGTCAAGGTTATTACAAATGCATCAATCAATTATGGAGACTGTCTTTACACTGCAGGACACCCAAACTCTCCTGGGCCCAACGTCTGTCCCACGCCCTCCACAGTGAGTCCCAGGGCTACAGCACAGTAGGAGAGGCAGCATCACCCCCTCGCTGCCTCTCCTTACCCTCCAACCTGTACCCGTCGGAGCCAGATGAGGACCAGACGATATCCCCCTACGCCAGCTATACATCTCTCTCTGAGCAGACTGAACCCATCATCTGTGGCTGGCTGGATAAGCTATCACCACAAGGGTATGCCGGGTCCTGGTCCGGGTCCTGGTGTGGGCTGATGGTCCTATCCTCCTTTCCTCCCTCCGTCTTCTCCTCCCTTCTGAGGAACTGTCTGGTGTCTGTCCTCTCAAACCGGTGTGTCTCTCTTCTTTCGTTCATTCGTTCTTGCTTTCTTCTCATTGTGTTTCTCCAGTCTGTGTTTGTGTTTCTCCAGTCTGTGTTTGTGTTTCTCCAGTCTGTGTTTGTGTTTCTCCAGTCTGTGTTTGTGTTTCTCCAGTCTGTGTTTGTGTTTCTCCAGTCTGTGTTTGTGTTTCAGTCTGTGTTTGTGTTTCTCCAGTCTGTGTTTGTGTTTTTCTGTGTTTGTGTTTCCAGTCTGTGTTTGTGTTTCTCCAGTCTGTGTTTGTGTTTCTCCAGTCTGTTTGTCCAGTTGTGTTTCTCCAGTCTGTTTCTCCAGTCTGTGTTTCTCCAGTCTGTGTTTGTGTTTCTCCAGTCTTGTGTTTCTCCAGTCTGTGTTTGTGTTTCTCCAGTCTGTGTTTGTGTTTCTCCAGTCTGTGTTTGTGTTTCTCCAGTTTGTGTTTCTCCAGTTTCTCCAGTCTGTTTGTGTTTCTCCAGTCTCCAGTCTGTGTTTGTGTTTCTCCAGTCTGTGTTTGTGTTTCTCCAGTCTGTGTTTGTGTTTCTCCAGTCTGTGTTTGTGTTTCTCCAGTCTGTGTTTGTGTTTCTCCAGTCTGTGTTTGTGTTTCTTGCTAAATGCTAAACAGTTGATATTTACAGAGCCTTCAGAAATTATTCACACCTCTTGACTTTTTCCACATTTTGTTGTGTTACAGCCTAAATTTAAAATTGATTAAATTGAGATTTTGCATCACTGACCTACACACAATACCTCATAATGTCAAAGTGGGATTATGTTTTTATAAATTTTTACTAGTTAATTAAAAATGAAAATCTGAACCGAGTCAATAAGTATTCAAACCCTTTTGTTATGGCAAGCCTAAATAAGTTCAGGAGTAAAATTTTGCTTAACAAGTCCCATAATAAATTGCATGGACTTTACCATAACAGCGTTTAACATGGTTGTTGAATGACTACCTCATCTCTGTACCTCACACAAGTATCTGTAAGGTCCCTCAGTCGAGCAGTGAGTTTCAAACACAGATTCAACCACAACCAGGGAGGTTTTTCAATGCCTCGCAAAGAAGGACTCCTATTCGTAGATGGGTAAACATTTAAAAGCAAATTTTGAATATCCCTTTGAGCATGGTGAAGTTATTAATTACACTTTGGATGGAGTGTCAATACACCTAGCCACTACAAATATACAGGTTTCCTTCTTAATTCAGTTGCCGGAGAGGAAGGAAACTGCTCTGGGATTTCACAATGAGGCCAATGGTGACTTTAAAACAGTTACAGAGTTTAATGGCTGTGATAGGAAAAAACTGAGGATGGATCAACAACATTGTAGTTACTCCACAATACTAACCTAAATGACTGAGTGAAAAGAAGGAATCCTGTACTGCACTGGTTCTCAATCCTGGTCCTGTTTTTGCCCTAGCACTACACAGCTGATTCAAATGGTCAACTCGTCATTTTTTATTTTTTATTTAACCAGGCAAGTCCGTTAAGAACAAATTCTTATTTTCAATGATGGTCTAGGAACAGTGGGTTAACTGCCTGTTCAGGGGCAGAACGACAGAGTTGTACCTTGTCAGCTCGGGGATTTGAACTTGCTAGTCCAACGCTCTAACCACTTGGCTACCCTGCCGCCCCAATTATATCAATCATGATCCTTTCATTTGAATCATGTTTGTAGTTCTAGAGCCAAAATTAAAATGTGCATCCCTTTGGGTACCCAGGACCAGGATTGAGAACCACTGCTGTACAGAATAAAACTATTCCAAATGCATCCTGTTTTGCGATAAGCCACTAAAGTAAAAAATGTGGCAAAGAAATTAACTTTTTGTCCTGAATACAAAGTTATGTTTGGGGAAAATCCAACAAAACACATCACTGAGTACCACGCTTCAGATTTTCAAGCATGGTGGTGGCTGCATCATGTTATGGGTATAATTGTCATCGGCAAGGACTAGGGAGTTTTCTTTTAGGATTACAAATAAACGTAACTGAGCTAAGCACAGGCAAAATCCTGAATGTTCCTGAGTGGCCTAGTTACAGTTTTGAATTAAATCGGCTTAAATCTATGTCGACTTGAACATGGCTGTCTAGCAATAATCAACAAACAACTTGACAGAGATTGAAGATTTTTAAAAAACTGTACAATCCAGGTGAGCAAAGCTCTAAGAGACTTACTCAGAAAGACTCACAGCAGTAGTCACTGCTAAAGGTGCTTCTGCAAAGTATTGAATCAGGGGTGTGAATACTTATGGAAATGACCTGTATTTCTTAAAACATGTTTTCACTTTGTCATTATGGGGTATTGTGTGTAGATGGGTGATACGTGTTTTTATATTTAATCCATTTGAAATGCTGGCTGTAAACACAACAAAATGTGGAATAAGTTAAGAGGTATGAATACTATCTGAAGGCTCTGCCTCATGTCTGTCCTCTCAATCCTGTCTCTTCCTACATCCCACTGGTTCTCCAGTCTGTTTTGGTGTTTCTTGTTAAATGCTAATCAGTTCCTATAGGTCAACAGCTCTGCTTTGCTCTTGAAATGTTAGATTTCTTTTCTCCTTTTTTTTTAAATCAGTGGTATGAGAATCTGATCATTTTTATATTTGGCATTCTAGGAACTATGTATTCCAGAAACGCTATGTAAAGTTTGATGGCAAAAATCTGCTGTACTTCGGCAGTGAAAAGGTAGGCTCCTTTTTTCCTGAATGACGGACTGTACAGCATATTGACTGAGAGAACCAGGATTGTTCATCATGTGCCTCTTTACTATTGTCTCCAAGGACCCGTACCCCAAAGGAGTGATCCCTCTGGCTGCGATCCAGATGGCCCGCATGGCCAAAGACAATAAATTTGAGATAGTGACAAGTCACAGGACATTTGTCTTCCGGGCTGATAACGAAGGTAAACAAAAAGTACCTTAACGACAGCAATTCAAATCTGACACACAAGCAACTACAGACGTCAGTGTTCCCACTTCTCTACACTTCTCCCAAAGTGCGTTCTTGCAAATTCCCTGTCATTATTTTCAAAGCATTGGCTATGTGTTGTTAAATCCAAGTGTGCAAGTGGATATTTTTAGGAGAATGGTGTAGGATCGGGACACAGCTATAGAGGAGTCCTCAGGGCATACAAGCAGAAACCAACCATGTGACAACATCTATGTTGGACAAAGGTTGACCTCAGTGAGACAAGATTGTTTCAGTTACTGTCATAAACATCTTGTTTAGGACTTTATTTTAGGCTACTGATTCCTCTGGTATTTACCTATTAGGAAATCTGTTGGTATCAATAGATAGTTTCTGATACAATTGGTAACTGACTGGTACAGAAGGGTAGAAGTTGGTTTGAATCCATACGACGTAAACAATAAATTCACATATTGTTCTTGTGTTATTACCATTTTATCATATACTTTCATAGTAAAGACCTGGTATTTTTGGTACTATAAAATAGTTAGTGGTAATACTATCTTTCTACCTGTCCCCTCTCAGTGCAGAGACATCAGTGGTGCAGTACCCTACAGGGGAGGGTGAAGGAACAGCTTGTGTTCGGGCGCCCTCGCTTCGGTCCTGGCAGCCACTGTCAGAGGAGTGGTCCTCTGGAGCTCAAAGGGACCAAGTCAAAAGTCTACGTGGCCATCAACACAGAGCAGGTCTGGCTGTACAAGACTGAGCAGTGTTTTAGGAATGGGATTGGAATCACGCTGATCGAGGCCAGAGGAGCTACGATCAGAGACGCCAAAGGAAAGAGCTTTGACCTCATCACACCTTACAAAACATTCAGGTTCGTATTTACCGATGTGGCAATAACACACATTTCTCTAGTTTTAGCAACAATAAAGTCTGTTCATCATGGACTTCCTACACTGCTGTTTCTGAAAGAAAATGAAAAAAAAATTGTGATTGATTGATTGTCCCTGTAGTTTCACAGCTGAGTCTGAGCGGGATAAGAGGGACTGGATGGAGGCTGTACAGGAGTCCATAGCAGAGACCCTGTCTGACTACGAGGTGGCTGAGAAGATCTGGTCCAACAGGTTCAATAAGCTCTGTGCTGACTGCCAAGCAGTCAACCCTGACTGGGCCTCCATTAACCTCTGTGTTGTTATCTGTAAGAACTGTGCAGGTGAGACAGTGTTTCCCCTACTATTGTATAGGTGGGGCGGGCTCCCCCTCCCTAGCTCTGTTGCCCCCCCCCTGCCTAAAAGAGTGGGGTTGCAGTTTGATGCCTGAGGGCCTAGTTGGGTGTTGCTTTGGGGGACTTAGCGTCCCGCCTGGTGAGTGTGACTGATGAGATGGCATTGGCAGCTGTTGGCCAGGTGTCTTAGTTATCAGCCCATTGTCATGAGCCACAACAGTTTAATTCTCACCTGTGTTGTTGTAGCACACCTGTGTTGTTGTAGCACACCTGTGTTGTTGTAGCACACCTGTGTTGTTGTAGCACACCTGTGGTGTTGTAGCACACCTGTGGTGTTGTAGCACACCTGTGTTGTTGTAGCACACCTGTGTTGTTGTAGCACACCTGTGGTGTTGTAGCACACCTGTGGTGTTGTAGCACACCTGTGTTGTTGTAGCACACCTGTGTTGTTGTAGCACACCTGTGTTGTTGTAGCACACCTGTGCCAGGTGACGTGCTATGTTGCTCTAGAAGTGTTTCCAAATACAAACATCATGTCCCTCTCTCGTGGTTCTCTCTAGCGAGGCAGCGCCTTGAGTGTCCTGTTACCAACACAATACCACTGTCTCATACCAGGAGAGTGATTATGGAGGTCTTTTGTCCCCTTTTCCCATGCAGGTCAACACAGAGGTCTGGGGACTATGGTGTCTAAAGTACAGAGCCTGAAACTGGACACCAGCGTGTGGAGCAACGAGATCGTCCAGGTGAGAGGAAAGGGAGCGGTTCTTCAGGGAAGGGGGTGGGAAAGAATCAGGGGGGGTGCTCGTGTTTATTTTAGTCAAGCTGCAAAATATTTTCCAGGATACTGAAATTAGTTTGTTTTGTTGTGTATCAGGTATTTCTCGAATCATGCTTATTTTAGTCAAGCGGCAAAATATTTCAGGTAAAATATCAGGTACTTCTCGGCTCTTTTACCTCCCCCCCAAAAAAATCTATTATATTGGAACAGATGAAATATATTTTGTACGTTTTTAAGTTGAAAGTCAGATGATAGACTGTGAATATACTAAAACCCTCATGACTTCCCTTTTTTGTTCTGTGTTTGTGTTCGTCAGCTCTTCATAATGTTGGGGAACGACCGAGCCAATGAGTTCTGGGCGGCCAGGTTATCTCCAGCCGACGGGTTAGACTGTGACGCCACACCGGACCAGCGGAAGGAGTTTATCATCCATAAGTACCGTGAGGGGCGCTACCGACACCCCCACCCCAACTTCAACACACAGGAGGAGCTGCTCAAGGTACAAGGAACACCATTGTTTAGCTGTCAGATGTATAGCTGCTATAAGAGGATTCAAAGGACGTGTGTTTGCGGGCTCCCGAGTGGCACGGCGGTCTAAGGCACTGCATCTCAATGCAAGAGGCGTCACTACGGTCCCTGGTTTGAATCCAGGCTGTATCGCAACTGGCCGTGATTGGGAGTCCCGTAGGGTAGCGCAGAATTGGCCCAGTGTCGTCCGGGATTAACCCTGGGTAGGCCGTCATTGTAAATAATAATTTGTTCTTTATAACTGACTTGCAGAGTTAAATAAAGGTTAGATATAATAAAAAGTATAGGCTGTAGTCGTATCATTAAACCCTTAATACTAGTGTACAAGGTGCACGAATGGAGAACATTTTCTAGTTAGTAATTGAATTGTTCCTTCATAACAATCTGTCTTGACAGCCTTGGCTGACTGCTGTGTCTCACAGTAAAAACACATGGAGGGACCCTACCCTTACAGTAAAAACACATGGAGGGACCCTACCCTTACAGTAAAAACACATGGAGGGACCCTACCCTTACAGTAAAAACACATGTTGGGACCCTACCCTTACAGTAAAAACACATGGAGGGACCCTACCCTTACAGTAAAAACACATGGAGGGACCCTACCCTCACAGTAAAAACACATGGAGGGACCCTACCCTTACAGTAAAAACACATGGAGGGACCCTACCCTTACAGTAAAAACACATGTTGGGACCCTACCCTTACAGTAAAAACACATGTTGGGACCCTACCCTTACAGTAAAAACACATGTTGGGACCCTACCCTTACAGTAAAAACACATGGAGGGACCCTACCCTTACAGTAAAAACACATGGAGGGACCCTACCCTTACAGTAAAAACACATGGAGGGACCCTACCCTTACAGTAAAAACACATGGAGGGACCCTACCCTTACAGTAAAAACACATGTTGGGACCCTACCCTTACAGTAAAAACACATGGAGGGACCCTACCCTTACAGTAAAAACACATGTTGGGACCCTACCCTTACAGTAAAAACACATGTTGGGACCCTACCCTTACAGTAAAAACACATGTTGGGACCCTACCCTCACAGTAAAAACCCATGGAGGGACCCTACCCTTACAGTAAAAACACAGGGAGGGACCCTACCCTTACAGTAAAAACACATGGAGGGACCCTACCCTTACAGTAAAAACACATGGAGGGACCCTACCCTTACAGTAAAAACACATGGAGGGACCCTACCCTTACAGTAAAAACACATGGAGGGACCCTACCCTCACAGTAAAAACACATGGAGGGACCCTACCCTCACAGTAAAAACACATGGAGGGACCCTACCCTTACAGTAAAAACACATGGAGGGACCCTACCCTTACAGTAAAAACACATGGAGGGACCCTACCCTCACAGTAAAAACACATGGAGGGACCCTACCCTTACAGTAAAAACACATGGAGGGACCCTACCCTTACAGTAAAAACACAGGGAGGGACCCTACCCTTACAGTAAAAACACATGGAGGGACCCTACCCTTACAGTAAAAACACATGGAGGGACCCTACCCTTACAGTAAAAACACATGGAGGGACCCTACCCTTACAGTAAAAACACATGGAGGGACCCTACCCTTACAGTAAAAACACATGGAGGGACCCTACCCTTACAGTAAAAACACATGGAGGGACCCTACCCTTACAGTAAGAACACATGGAGGGACCCTACCCTTACAGTAAAAACACATGTTGGGACCCTACCCTTACAGTAAAAACACATGAATTTAATGTGAATTTAATGTGATTAAATGAAATGTGATCACATGTGAAGCCTTCCAAAAAACACTTCTAGTCGAAATGTGTATCCTTACAACAACAAAAAATCACGATTTCACATGTGGAAAATCATGTGAAATTCATCATGTGATTTTTTTTCTGTAAGGATACACATTTCGACTAGATGGTATTGGTGGTAGTTTTAGTATCTGTAACCTATCATGCAGCTAGACATTTACCCCAACAATAATGACATGGAATGTGCTTTTGAAACTAAAACAATTAGAGTAGATAAAAGGGGGGTACACATTTAGGGGGCAGTTGAATGGAGAGGGGACTTTTTGGAATTTGGGCTGAATGTCTGTCCCCGTGGCTGTGGATGCTTTTAGTGGTGTATGTGGTGCGTCAGCCTAATGCTTTCCTCTCTCTCTCTCTGTCTCTCTCTCTGTCTCTCTCTCTTTCTCTCTCTCTTTCTCCCTCTACCATGCAGGTTCTGTGTACTGCTGTGACCCAGCAGAACCTGCTGAAGACAGTCACCCAGATCTTCACCGAGGCAGAGGCGGTCCGATCCCGCCTCGCTGCCTCTAATGGATATGACAAGCATCTGTCTCAGGAATACTCCCGCTCACAGGACACCTCGGGTAAGGCAGGGGACAGGCTTTATCTGCCTCCTGGACATTATTTTTTACTGCGTTATGTCACTATTATGCGACCGTGCAGTATAAGGTCGTGTAACTCAGCAACCGGCAATGGTTTGATAAAGAAACCCAGATAACCTTTTGGATGGTTTTCATCAGAACATTTGTCTGTCCAGTTTGTACATTTTTATATTTTTATATTTCTGTGATTTAAAAAATAATAATAATTTAAGAATTCTGTGAAATTATTTCATCGTAGAGGTATTTGGGGTGGCAGGGTAGCCTAGTGGTTAGAGCGTTGGATTAGTAACCAGAAGGTTGCAAGTTCAAATCCCAGAGCTGACAAGGTGCAAATCTGTCATTCTGCCCCTGAACAAGGCAGTTAACCCACTGTTCTTAGGCCGTCATTGAAAATAAGAAATTGTTCTTAACTGACTTGCCTAGTTAAATAAAAGGTAAAAATAAAAAAAATTCACCAAGAGCTGCTTTTCTGGAAGTTTTGAGTGTTTTGTTGTTTGTGTATCCTGGAACCGTTTTGCTAGCCGAGCCTTTGTGATGTAACAGTCTTCCTCTGTATGTTCGCCTGTAGAGCTGCTGGAGTAAAAGATTAACCGAGTTCAAGCTTTCTCTGTTCAAACAGCACAACTAGAATAATGGACGTATTTTAAAAACAGAAACATTTCCAAACAACCCATCCGCATTTCAATTAATAAGTTAAATGAAATGAAGCATCGCGTTTCTTATCATTTCTAAAGTTTGTATCGTCTTGTAAATGTGTTTTTATTATGCCTTATTCATGAAAGGTGTTATAAAGTTTGACTTAATGTTTTGCCCTGTTTGCCTTAGAGCACAACGTGATGGCTAGACTCAAAACTTGTCCATATCTTCTTCATGTTGTTCTCTGCTGTTTTCCTCAGACCACAGTGTCTATGATGAGATTATGCAGGCCGTGCTGCACTCCGGCTACCTCTACAAGTCAGCCTCAATGAACAAAGGGACATTATCCAGGAAAACCAGAGGAGGTAGGCGTGTGTGTGTGTGTGTGTGTGTGTGTGTGTGTGTGTGTGCGCGCGCGCGCACGCACGTTGATGGGTGATAACAACACACCACTTGGCACAGATTGAATAGAGGAATACTGCCTCCTCAGTAACATCAGTATAAAGGCCTGTAGAGAACAAAGTACTTTATAGGACCAAATACTGACTGGGCCAATACTGTTCTGTTAGGAAATACACTACTCACTGTTAGTGGCTGGAGTCTCTACAGTAAAACAGAGTTTTGTGATTTAGAAAGTTACTCATAGTTATTTGCAGTTTATTTCTATTTAAAAACACAGCCCGTCATAAAATTCAAAAAGTTAATTTATTTAGAAAGGTACCTCGATTTCCCGTCTTCATTGTATTTGTTCGCTCTAATACCCGAAAGATGGAGATTCTGAAGTATGGCAACGCATGACTATCAAGAAAGTAACAGGCTATATTTTTGCTGTTATTTGCCCCCCCCCCAGATTTCCAGAAGTACTGGTGCACGGTAGAGAGGTCTCTTCTGTTCTATGAGTCTGACCGATGTCCTGATCCTAGCATGAAGATCAACGTCAAAGACATTGTCTGTCTGGGGGTCAGCAGGCCGGACTCCTGCAACAACAACGGCTTCATTGACAGGTTAGAGGACCAATCACGGCCCAGTAACTAACGTAGGCGGCCAATCACACGGTCTATCTCAAACACGCACGCGGAAAGGATACCTTTAGCATGAAATGGTAATACCACTGCCACTCAGTGTACAGGCATCTACGATCTAATGCCCTTCGCGTATGTTCCTGTGTGTTGTTGTACAGGTATCTACCAACTAGCGTTTATCTAATCTAACGTATGTTCCTGTGTGTTGTTGTACAGGTATCTACCAACTAGTGTTTATCTAATCTAACGTATGTTCCTGTGTGTTGTTGTACAGGTATCTACCAACTAGTGTTTATCTAATCTAACGTATGTTCCTGTGTGTTGTTGTACAGGTATCTACCAACTAGTGTTTATCTAATCTAACGTATGTTCCTGTGTGTTGTTGTACAGGTATCTACCAACTAGTGTTTATCTAATCTAACGTATGTTCCTGTGTTGTAGGTTCCTCTATACGTTTCAACTGTACCTGTCCTCAGAGAAGCTCTATCAGTTTGGATTGGAAACTCCTGATGCACTGCAATGCTGGGTCAAGGCCATCGGAAAGGTATGAGATGACTTTCTATCCCCAAAGAGTGCGATGCCTGCACACTGATACGGACAATTCTCAGCTTTACTGGTGTAGTTAGAGCTCTTCCAGTTCACAACGTTGTAATGTCCCTCTGCATAAAGCCCCCCTACAGTGAAGTGTGCCCTCCTTTCTAACCAACACCGTCTATGTACTGTACTAGCCTGGGATGTGTCTGTTCAGTGTGCCCTCCTTTCTAACCAACACCGTCTATGTACTGTACTAGCCTGGGATGTGTCTGTTCAGTGTGCCCTCCTTTCTAACCAACACCGTCTATGTACTGTACTAGCCTGGGATGTGTCTGTTCAGTGTTCCCTCCTTTCTAACCAACACTGTCTATGTACTGTACTAGCCTGGGATGTGTCTGTTCAGTGTGCCCTCCTTTTTAACCAACACCATCTATGTACTGTACTAGCCTGGGATGTCTGTTCAGTGTGCCCTCCTTTCTAACCAACACCATCTATGTACTGTACTAGCCTGGGATGTCTGTTCAGTGTGCCCTCCTTTTTAACCAACACCATCTATGTACTGTACTAGCCTGGGATGTGTCTGTTCAGTGTTCCCCCTTGTATTTGAACCACTTCCTGTGTTGTCTTCCTCAGGCCGCCACACCTTTAAGCTGCCACTGCCTGCTAGCGAGGGAGTTTGAGCGGGTGGGAGTGCTGCGTTACAAGGCCATGCGAGACCCTTCTCAGTGGAAAGAGGGATATTTTGTCCTTCAGAAGTCTAACCTCTTCATCTGCCCAGGGAACGACGGAGCAGCTGAGGACATTATCAACCTTAAACGTCTGCAAGAGCTCAGTGAGTCTCCTGTCCTGACCAAAGCTTTACGGGCACTGTGTGGTAATGCAGTTGCTCAAATACTGTTTGGCAACTCCTTACTGAAACATTGACCATGTTATGCCCCAACTAGGGATTGCAATAATGCTGCCAACAAAGGAAGTACTATAGTCATTCAAAACCCGTCCGACTATAAAGAGAAAGCCTACTGCCAGCTTGAGATATTTCTCTGCCTTAACTACACCAAGCACTGTTTTCTTTGAGCAACTGTTTGCTGATGAATGATTTGGTCCGTCTTCCATTTGTTCTGTGTTTGTCTCCTAGGTATAGTAACTGAGAACCAAAACCATGAGAAGAAGGAAATTCTGGTTTTGGTTGAAAAAGGAAGGTTGGTTTTCAGTCTCTTCCTGTTTTCATTCAATACATATGTAATTACACAAGTATGTCAACATATCAAGGCTAGTTTGACACCTAAAGTATACCCATCCAGGGGGGAATGGAAATTCCAGGATGAGAATAATTTGACCATGAAAATCATTTTTGGGGGGGAGCTGGATTGAGTGATTTTACAGTAGTGATTTTCTCTGAAACTTCACCTCTTGAGTATCGACATGTCCCACCCCAGAACACTTCACCTCCAGGGGATGGGTCGGTTAGACTTCTCCCTGTGGTACGCAGACATCCAGAGAGCTGCTGGAGGGAAGGGCAACACCCTGAGAGAACAGCAGCTCAGCAGGAATGATATCCCCATCATCGTAGACAGCTGCATCGCCTTCATCACACAGTATGGTAAGGGAAGAGTCTGGGTATTCTACTCCATTACACAGTATAGTCTGGGTATTCTACTCCATCACACAGTATAGTAAGGGTCTGGGTAAAAGAGTCTGGGTATTCTACTCCATTACACAGTATAGTAAGGGAAGAGTTTGGGTATTCTACTCCATTACACAGTATAGTAAGGGAAGAGTCTGGGTATTCTACTCCATTACACAGTATAGTAAGGGAAGAGTCTGGGTATTCTACTCCATCACACAGTATAGTAAGGGAAGAGTCTGGGTATTCTACTCCATCGCACAGTATAGTAAGGGAAGAGTCTGGGTATTCTACTCCATTACACAGTATAGTCTGGGTATTCTACTCCATCACACAGTATAGTAAGGGTCTGGGTAAAAGAGTCTGGGTATTCTACTCCATTACACAGTATAGTAAGGGAAGAGTCTGGGTATTCTACTCCATTACACAGTATAGTAAGGGAAGAGTCTGGGTATTCTACTCCATCACACAGTATAGTAAGGGTCTGGGTAAAAGAGTCTGGGTATTCTACTCCATTACACAGTATAGTAAGGGAAGAGTTTGGGTATTCTACTCCATTACACAGTATAGTCTGGGTATTCTACTCCATTACACAGTATAGTAAGGGAAGAGTTTGGGTATTCTACTCCATTACACAGTATAGTAAGGGAAGAGTCTGGGTATTCTACTCCATTACACAGTATAGTAAGGGAAGAGTCTGGGTATTCTACTCCATTACACAGTATAGTAAGGGAAGAGTCTGGGTATTCTACTCCATTACACAGTATAGTCTGGGTATTCTACTCCATCACACAGTATAGTAAGGGTCTGGGTAAAAGAGTCTGGGTATTCTACTCCATTATACAGTATAGTAAGGGAAGAGTCTGGGTATTCTACTCCATTATACAGTATAGTAAGGGTCTGGGTGAAAGAGTCTGGGTATTCTACTCCATTACACAGTATAGTAAGGATCCACAAGATCACTGGAAAATGCAGAATCGTCTATCCCTTACTATACTGTGTAATGAGTCTGGGTATTCTACTCCATCACACAGTATAGTAAGGGAAGAGTCTGGGTATTCTACTCCATTACACAGTATGGTAAGGGAAGAGTCTGGGTATTCTACTCCATTACACAGTATAGTAAGGGAAGAGTCTGGGTATTCTACTCCATTACACAGTATAGTAAGGGAAGAGTCTGGGTATTCTACTCCATTACACAGTATAGTAAGGGAAGAGTTTGGGTATTCTACTCCATTACACAGTATAGTAAGGGAAGAGTCTGGGTATTCTACTCCATTACACAGTATAGTAAGGGAAGAGTCTGGGTATTCTACTCCATTACACAGTATAGTAAGGGAAGAGTCTGGGTATTCTACTCCATTACACAGTATAGTCTGGGTATTCTACTCCATCACACAGTATAGTAAGGGAAGAGTCTGGGTATTCTACTCCATTACACAGTATAGTAAGGGAAGAGTCTGGGTATTCTACTCCATTACACAGTATGGTAAGGGAAGAGTCTGGGTATTCTACTCCATTACACAGTATAGTAAGGGAAGAGTCTGGGTATTCTACTCCATTACACAGTATAGTAAGGGAAGAGTCTGGGTATTCTACTCCATTACACAGTATAGTAAGGGAAGAGTCTGGGTATTCTACTCCATTACACAGTATAGTAAGGGAAGAGTCTGGGTATTCTACTCCATTACACAGTATAGTAAGGGAAGAGTCTGGGTATTCTACTCCATTACACAGTATAGTAAGGGAAGAGTCTGGTTATTCTACTCCATTACACAGGAGGGCAACACCCTCCAAGGTATTCTACTCCATTACACAGGGATAGAGGATTCTGCATTTTCCAGTGATCTTGTGGATCCGTGACAGGATCCACAGCATTTAATACATTATGGAGGTAATCCCCCCTGTTAAAGTATACAGGACTCTCATAAATAGTTCATCATAACTCTGCAGTGGTCTGTGTACTGAAGGGTTTCTTATCCCAGTTTAACTGTACTTTACGCCAGCCAGAGACAGGAGATACTAGCTGATTTTATTTTATTTTACCTTTATTTAACTAGGCAAGTCAGTTAAGAACAAATTTTTATTTTCAATGACGGCCTAGGAACAGTGGGTTAACTGCCTCGTTCAGGGGCAGAACAACAGATTTGTACCTTGTCAGCTTGGCGTTTTGAACTTGCAACCTTCCGGTTACTAGTCCAACGCCCCGATGACTGATGTACTGGATCTGATGTGTGATCTGCTCGTCAGGTCTGGGTCACGAGGGGATCTACAGGAAGAACGGAGCCGCGTCCAGGATCAAACTACTGATGGAGGAGTTCAGGAACGATGCTCGTAACGTCAAGCTCAGGATCGGGGATAACTTCATAGAGGATGTGACTGACGTGCTGAAGAGGTTCTTCAGGGAGATAGACGACCCCGTCTTCATGGCTGACCTGCATCAGCTATGGAAGGAGGCTGTCAGTAAGTACAGGTGTCTCTGGTGGCAAAAGAGATTTAATCTCGGTGAGACTAACATCTATTAATAAAGGTTGTAGTAATCTCAGACGGCGCACATGAAGCTATTATTTTGTTTCTGTCACTGACTTAATCAAATCAAAGTTTATTTGTCACGTGCGCCGAATACAACAGGTGTAGTAGACCTTACAGTGAAATGCTGAATACAACAGGTGTAGGTAGACCTTACAGTGAAATGCTGAATACAACAGGTTAGACCTCACAGTGAAATGCTGAATACAACAGGTGTTGTAGACCTTACAGTGAAATGCTGAATACAACAGGTGTAGGTAGACATTACAGTGAAATGCTGAATACAACAGGTGTAGTAGACCTTACAGTGAAATGCTGAATACAACAGGTGTAGTAGACCTTACAGTGAAATGCTGAATACAACAGGTTAGACCTCACAGTGAAATGCTGAATACAACAGGTGTAGTAGACCTTACAGTGAAATGCTGAATACAACAGGTGTAGTAGACCTTACAGTGAAATGCTGAATACAACAGGTGTAGGTAGACCTTACAGTGAAATGCTGAATACAACAGGTGTAGTAGACCTTACAGTGAAATGCTGAATACAACAGGTGTAGTAGACCTTACAGTGAAATGCTGAATACAACAGGTGTAGTAGACCTTACAGTGAAATGCTGAATACAACAGGTGTAGTAGACCTTACAGTGAAATGCTGAATACAACAGGTGTAGTAGACCTTACAGTGAAATGCTGAATACAACAGGTGTAGTAGACCTCACAGTGAAATGCTGAATACAACAGGTGTAGTAGACCTTACAGTGAAATGCTGAATACAACAGGTGTAGTAGACCTTACAGTGAAATGCTGAATACAACAGGTGTAGGTAGACCTTACAGTGAAATGCTGAATACAACAGGTGTAGGTAGACCTTACAGTGAAATGCTGAATACAACAGGTGTAGTAGACCTTACAGTGAAATGCTGAATACAACAGGTGTAGTAGACCTTACAGTGAAATGCTGAATACAACAGGTGTAGTAGACCTCACAGTGAAATGCTGAATACAACAGGTGTAGTAGACCTTACAGTGAAATGCTGAATACAACAGGTGTAGGTAGACCTTACAGTGAAATGCTGAATACAACAGGTGTAGGTAGACCTTACAGTGAAATGCCGAATACAACAGGTGTAGTAGACCTCACAGTGAAATGCCGAATACAACAGGTGTAGGTAGACCTTACAGTGAAATGCCGAATACAACAGGTGTAGGTAGACCTTACAGTGAAATGCTGAATACAACAGGTGTAGGTAGACCTTACAGTGAAATGCTGAATACAACAGGTGTAGTAGACCTCACAGTGAAATGCTGAATACAACAGGTGTAGTAGACCTTACAGTGAAATGATGAATACAACAGGTGTAGGTAGACCTTACAGTGAAATGCTGAATACAACAGGTGTAGTAGACCTCACAGTGAAATGCTGAATACAACAGGTGTAGTAGACCTCACAGTGAAATGCTGAATACAACAGGTGTAGTAGACCTTACAGTGAAATGCTGAATACAACAGGTGTAGGTAGACCTTACAGTGAAATGCTGAATACAACAGGTGTAGTAGACCTTACAGTGAAATGCTGAATACAACAGGTGTAGTAGACCTTACAGTGAAATGCTGAATACAACAGGTGTAGTAGACCTTACAGTGAAATGCTGAATACAACAGGTGTAGGTAGACCTTACAGTGAAATGCTGAATACAACAGGTGTAGTAGACCTTACAGTGAAATGCTGAATACAACAGGTGTAGTAGACCTTACAGTGAAATGCTGAATACAACAGGTGTAGGTAGACCTTACAGTGAAATGCTGAATACAACAGGTGTAGGTAGACCTTACAGTGAAATGCTGAATACAACAGGTGTAGTAGACCTTACAGTGAAATGCTGAATACAACAGGTGTAGTAGACCTTACAGTGAAATGCTGAATACAACAGGTGTAGTAGACCTCACAGTGAAATGCTGAATACAACAGGTGTAGTAGACCTTACAGTGAAATGCTGAATACAACAGGTGTAGGTAGACCTTACAGTGAAATGCTGAATACAACAGGTGTAGGTAGACCATACAGTGAAATGCTGAATACAACAGGTGTAGTAGACCTCACAGTGAAATGCCGAATACAACAGGTGTAGGTAGACCTTACAGTGAAATGCTGAATACAACAGGTGTAGGTAGACCTTACAGTGAAATGCTGAATACAACAGGTGTAGGTAGACCTTACAGTGAAATGCTGAATACAACAGGTGTAGTAGACCTTACAGTGAAATGCTGAATACAACAGGTGTAGTAGTACAGTGAAATGCTGAATACAACAGGTGTAGGTAGACCTTACAGTGAAATGCTGAATACAACAGGTGTAGTAGACCTCACAGTGAAATGCTGAATACAACAGGTGTAGTAGACCTCACAGTGAAATGCTGAATACAACAGGTGTAGTAGACCTTACAGTGAAATGCTGAATACAACAGGTGTAGGTAGACCTTACAGTGAAATGCTGAATACAACAGGTGTAGTAGACCTTACAGTGAAATGCTGAATACAACAGGTGTAGTAGACCTTACAGTGAAATGCTGAATACAACAGGTGTAGGTAGACCTTACAGTGAAATGCTGAATACAACAGGTGTAGGTAGACCTTACAGTGAAATGCTGAATACAACAGGTGTACGTAGACCTTACAGTGAAATGCTGAATACAACAGGTGTAGTAGACCTTACAGTGAAATGATGAATACAACAGGTGTCGTAGACCTTACAGTGAAATGCTGAATACAACAGGTGTAGGTAGACCTTACAGTGAAATGCTTACTTACGAGCCCCTAACCAACAGTGCCACATTTAAGTTTTTAAAAAATGTATTAGTTGAACAATAGGTAAGTAAATAAATAAAAATAACAGTAAAAGACAGTGAAAAATAACAGTAGAGAGGCTATATACAGTAGAGGCTATATACAGTAGAGAGGCTATATACAGTAGAGAGGCTATATACAGTAGAGAGGCTATATACAGTAGAGAGGCTATATACAGTAGAGAGGCTATATACAGTAGAGAGGCTATATACAGTAGAGAGGCTATATACAGTAGAGAGGCTATATACAGTAGAGAGGCTCTATACAGTAGAGAGGCTATATACAGTAGAGAGGCTATATACACGGTTAGTCGGGCTGATTGACCTAGTCGTCTTGGTCCCCTTATAGGGCTTCCACCAAGCTGTGTCACTGGTGCTCATCAGGATGTACCACAACGTATCCTTTTGAAATCTAACTGGTTCCCGTTTGTCCCTTTTTGTATAGGAACAGCCAAGGATAAGAACCAGCGTCTGGACAGATACAAGGAGATCATCCGTAGTTTACCTAGAGTCAACAGGACTACCCTGGCTGCTCTCATCAGCCACCTCTACAGGTCTGTATACCCTCAGTGTTAACAGGCCTCTCATCAGCCACCTCTACAGGTCTGTATACCCTCAGTGTTAACAGGTCTCTCATCAGCCACCTCTACAGGTCTGTATACCCTCAGTGTTAACAGGTCTCTCATCAGCCACCTCTACAGGTCATTATACCCTCAGTGTTAACAGGTCTCTCATCAGCCACCTCTACAGGTCTGTATACCCTCAGTGTTAACAGGTCTCTCATCAGCCACCTCTACAGGTCTGTATACCCTCAGTGTTAACAGGTCTCTCATCAGCCACCTCTACAGGTCTGTATACCCTCAGTGTTAACAGGTCTCTCATCAGCCACCTCTACAGGTCATTATACCCTCAGTGTTAACAGGTCTCTCATCAGCCACCTCTACAGGTCATTATACCCTCAGTGTTAACAGGTCTCTCATCAGCCACCTCTACAGGTCATTATACCCTCAGTGTTAACAGGTCTCTCATCAGCCACCTCTACAGGTCTGTATACCCTCAGTGTTAACAGGTCTCATCAGCCACCTCTACAGGTCTGTATACCCTCAGTGTTAACAGGTCTCTCATCAGCCACCTCTACAGGTCTGTATACCCTCAGTGTTAACAGGTCTCTCATCAGCCACCTCTACAGGTCATTATACCCTCAGTGTTAACAGGTCTCTCATCAGCCACCTCTACAGGTCTGTATACCCTCAGTGTTAACAGGTCTCTCATCAGCCACAGGTCTGTATACCCTCAGTGTTAACAGGTCTCTCATCAGCCACCTCTACAGGTCATTATACCCTCAGTGTTAACAGGTCTCTCATCAGCCACCTCTACAGGTCATTATACCCTCAGTGTTAACAGGTCTCTCATCAGCCACCTCTACAGGTCATTATACCCTCAGTGTTAACAGGTCTCTCATCAGCCACCTCTACAGGTCTGTATACCCTCAGTGTTAACAGGTCTCTCATCAGCCACCTCTACAGGTCTGTATACCCTCAGTGTTAACAGGTCTCTCATCAGCCACCTCTACAGGTCTGTATACCCTCAGTGTTAACAGGTCTCTCATCAGCCACCTCTACAGGTCATTATACCCTCAGTGTTAACAGGTCTCTCATCAGCCACCTCTACAGGTCATTATACCCTCAGTGTTAACAGGTCTCTCATCAGCCACCTCTACAGGTCTGTATACCCTCAGTGTTAACAGGTCTCTCATCAGCCACCTCTACAGGTCATTATACCCTCAGTGTTAACAGGTCTCTCATCAGCCACCTCTACAGGTCTGTATACCCTCAGTGTTAACAGGTCTCTCATCAGCCACTTCTACAGAGCCTCAAACGGGACCTGTTGTAATGTTTAGACAATATCACTGGAAACTAAGCAGAGTTGGGGTCAATTCAATTTCAATTCAGTCAACTGAAATTCACATTTTAATAACTTTTCAGTCTACTTCCTGAATTAAATGAATTGACCCAAACCCTGAACAGTACCATTTATCATACTTCGACAACCTCACTGCCAAGTTGTCAACTTTTTGCCATTATTTGTTCTCTCTCTGTCTCTGTCTCTCTCTCTGTCTCTGTCTCTCTCTGTCTGTCGGTCCAGGGTTCAGAAGTGTGCAGACCTGAACCAGATGTGTACCAAGAACCTGTCCCTGCTGTTCGCCCCCAGCCTCTTTCAGACAGACGGGAAAGGAGAACACGAGGTGAAGATCGTTGAAGACCTCATAGACAACTACCTATATGTCTTTGATGTGAGTAGTGTCTCATAGACAACTACCTGTATATCTTTGATGTGAGTAGTGTCTCATAGACAACTACCTGTATGTCTTTGATGTGAGTAGTGTCTCATAGACAACTACCTGTATGTCTTTGATGTGAGTAGTGTCTCATAGACAACTACCTGTATGTCTTTGATGTGAGTAGTGTCTCATAGACAACTACCTGTATGTCTTTGATGTGAGTAGTGTCTCATAGACAACTACCTGTATGTCTTTGATGTGAGTAGTGTCTCATAGACAACTACCTGTATGTCTTTGATGTGAGTAGTGTCTCATAGACAACTACCTGTATGTCTTTGATGTGAGTAGTGTCTCATAGACAACTACCTGTATGTCTTTGATGTGAGTAGTGTCTCATAGACAACTACCTGTATGTCTTTGATGTGAGTAGTGTCTCATAGACAACTACCTGTATGTCTTTGATGTGAGTAGTGTCTCATAGACAACTACCTATATGTCTTTGATGTGAGTAGTGTCTCATAGACAACTACCTGTATGTCTTTGATGTGAGTAGTGTCTCATAGACAACTACCTGTATGTCTTTGATGTGAGTAGTGTCTCATAGACAACTACCTGTATGTCTTTGATGTGAGTAGTGTCTCATAGACAACTACCTATATGTCTTTGATGTGAGTAGTGTCTCATAGACAACTACCTGTATGTCTTTGATGTGAGTAGTGTCTCATAGACAACTACCTGTATGTCTTTGATGTGAGTAGTGTCTCATAGACAACTACCTGTATGTCTTTGATGTGAGTAGTGTCTCATAGACAACTACCTATATGTCTTTGATGTGAGTAGTGTCTCATAGACAACTACCTATATGTCTTTGATGTGAGTAGTGTCTCATAGACAACTACCTGTATGTCTTTGATGTGAGTAGTGTCTCATAGACAACTACCTATATGTCTTTGATGTGAGTATAGTCGAACCAGAGAAGGTCTAAGCTCAAATGCTTCACATAGAAATCAGGGTTGTGTTCCATAGGTAGAAAGCATTTTTGAATGGATTGAAACGGGTACTACCTACCAGAATTTGTCCAATCAGAGCACAGATGTTCACATTCCACTGCAAACTGTTTTGCTACAGTGTGCCCTGCTGAACATGGCCCAGGTCAATCTGTTCTGTAATCTAATGAATCATTAGTAAATGTTTAATTGTGTTTGTTCAGATTGATGAGGAGCAACAGACCCAGATAGAACTGGAGCTCAGCCTCATCACCACCTGGAAGGACACACAGGTACACTGTACGAAGGATTTCTGAACAGTTTATAAAGATTTATGAAGGGTTGTAAAGGGTTATAACAGATTGGTTTGACAAACGGTTGTCTGTAATGAGTATCCTGTCTGTGCAGCTGTCCCAAGCAGGTGATCTGATCATTGAAGTGTACCTGGAGAAGAAGATGGCAGACAGCTGCATCACTCTCAAGGTAAGTGGAGACAGGTTATCTTCTCATTTTATTTAATGAAAGGTGCTGTTGTTATTTAGCCACATGGTGATGTAGTCTCTATATCTAGTCTCTATATCACCTATGAGTAGCTCACCAATCAATTATACATGTCATTTACATAAAGCTACTGGGGAATCCATCCAAAGCCATATGGACATTATCCCACCCCTGCTTAGCCACTGTTGACTTAAAAAACTTAACACAATATTTTCCTATTCATGTCCAACGACATTGCACCGTCTGTTTGTTTGGTGCGCACGTTTGTCTAGCACTCTGTATGTAGCCAGCTAGCGATGCTTATGATAACCTTCTTATGGATAGACAAAAACCTTTACCCCCCCCCAAAAAAAACTTCTCAATTAAATGCAAAGTAGTTTTACCCAACATAACTAAAGGGAAAGGGGGATACCTAGTCAATTGTACAACTGAATGCCTTCAACTGAAATGTGTCTTCAACTATATCGTGATTATTTGTATCAATTGGGTTGAGATTGTTCTGCCTTGCCATGTGCTGCAGCAGTAGACCTAACGGCAGAAACATCACGAGACTGACACATTCCTCTCTTGCTAGATGCACAGTTGAAGGGGAATTTAAACATTCTGTTTAGTTTTTTATTCCAGACCTTTACGGTATCTGGTTCTGTGTAGCTATCTCTTTACGGTGTCTGGTTCTGTGTAGCTATCTCTTTACGGTGTCTGGTTCTGTGGAGCTATCTCTTTACGGTGTCTGGTTCTGTGGAGCTATCTCTTTACGGTGTCTGGTTCTGTGTAGCTATCTCTTTACGGTGTCTGGTTCTGTGTAGCTATCTCTTTACGGTATCTGGTTCTGTGTAGCTATCTCTTTACGGTGTCTGGTTCTGTGTAGCTATCTCTTTACGGTGTCTGGTTCTGTGTAGCTATCTCTTTACGGTGTCTGGTTCTGTGGAGCTATCTCTTTACGGTGTCTGGTTCTCTGGAGCTATCCTTTGCCGTCTGGTTCTCTGTAGGTATCTCCAACCATGGGTGCTGAGGAGTTGACTAACCAGGTCCTGTACATGAGGAATGTCCCAGCAGGGGAGAAGGATGTGTGGCTGACGTTCGAGGCCATCTATGAAGGACAACTGGGTGAGTAGCATTATATTACCATCTCTCTCTGACTGGGTGAGGAGCATTATATTACCATCTCTCTCTGACTGGGTGAGGAGCATTATATTACCATCTCTCTCTCTCTGACTGGGTGAGGAGCATTATATTACCATCTCTCTCTCTCTGACTGGGTGAGGAGCATTATATTACCATCTCTCTCTGACTGGGTGAGGCATTATATTACCATCTCTCTCTGACTGGATGAGGAGCATTATATTACCATCTCTCTCTGACTGGGTGAGGAGCATTATATTACCATCTCTCTCTGACTGGATGAGGAGCATTATATTACCATCTCTCTCTGACTGGATGAGGAGCATTATATTACCATCTCTCTCTTTCTGACTGGGTGAGGAGCATTATATAACTATCTCTCTGACTGGGTGAGGAGCATTATATTACCATCTCTCTCTGACTGGGTGAGGAGCATTATATTACCATCTCTCTCTGACTGGATGAGGAGCATTATATTACCATCTCTCTCTTTCTGACTGGGTGAGGAGCATTATATAACTATCTCTCTGACTGGGTGAGGAGCATTATATTACCATCTCTCTCTGACTGGGTGAGGAGCATTATATTACCATCTCTCTGACTGGGTGAGGAGCATTATATTACCATCTCTCTGACTGGATGAGGAGCATTATATTACCATCTCTCTCTCTGACTGGGTGAGGAGCATTATATTACCATCTCTCTCTGACTGGGTGAGGAGCATTATATTACCATCTCTCTGACTGGGTGAGGAGCATTATATTACCATCTCTCTCTGACTGGGTGAGGAGCATTATATTACCATCTCTCTGACTGGATGAGGAGCATTATATTACCATCTCTCTCTGACTGGGTGAGGAGCATTATATTACCATCTCTCTGACTGGGTGAGGAGCATTATATTACCATCTCTCTCTGACTGGGTGAGGAGCATTATATTACCATCTCTCTCTCTGACTGGGTGAGGAGCATTATATTACCATCTCTCTGACTGGGTGAGGAGCATTATATTACCATATCTCTCTGACTGGATGAGGAGCATTATATTACTATCTCTCTGACTGGGTGAGGAGCATTATATTACCATCTCTCTGACTGGATGAGGAGCATTATATTACCATCTCTCTCTCTGACTGGATGAGGAACATTATATTACCATCTCTCTCTGACTGGGTGAGGAGCATTATATTACCATCTCTCTCTCTGACTGGGTGAGGAGCATTATATTACCATCTCTCTCTCTCTGACTGGATGAGGAGCATTATATTACCATCTCTCTCTCTGACTGGGTGAGGAGCATTATATTACCTTATCTCTCTCTGACTGGGTGAGGAGCATTATATTACCATCTCTCTCTCTGACTGGGTGAGGAGCATTATATTACCATCTCTCTCTCTGACTGGATGAGGAGCATTATATTACCATCTCTCTCTGACTGGATGAGGAGCATTATATTACCATCTCTCTGACTGGGTGAGGAGCATTATATTACCATCTCTCTCTGACTGGGTGAGGAGCATTATATTACCATCTCTCTCTGACTGGGTGAGGAGCATTATATTACCATCTCTCTGACTGGGTGAGGAGCATTATATTACCATCTCTCTCTCTGACTGGGTGAGGAGCATTATATTACCATCTCTCTCTGACTGGATGAGGAGCATTATATTACCATCTCTCTCTGACTGGATGAGGAGCATTATATTACCATCTCTCTGACTGGGTGAGGAGCATTATATTACCATCTCTCTGACTGGGTGAGGAGCATTATATTACCATCTCTCTGACTGGGTGAGGAGCATTATATTACCATCTCTCTGACTGGATGAGGAGCATTATATTACCATCTCTCTGACTGGATGAGGAGCATTATATTACCATCTCTCTGACTGGGTGAGGAGCATTATATTACCATCTCTCTCTCTGACTGGATGAGGAGCATTATATTACCATCTCTCTCTCTGACTGGGTGAGGAGCATTATATTACCATCTCTCTCTCTGACTGGGTGAGGAGCATTATATTACCATCTCTCTCTCTGACTGGGTGAGGAGCATTATATTACCATCTCTCTCTGACTGGGTGAGGAGCATTATATTACCATCTCTCTCTGACTGGGTGAGGAGCATTATATTACCATCTCTCTGACTGGGTGAGGAGCATTATATTACCATCTCTCTCTCTCTGACTGGGTGAGGAGCATTATATTACCATCTCTCTCTCTGACTGGGTGAGGAGCATTATATTACCATCTCTCTCTGACTGGATGAGGAGCATTATATTACCATATCTCTCTCTGACTGGATGAGGAGCATTATATTACCATCTCTCTGACTGGGTGAGGAGCATTATATTACCATCTCTCTCTGACTGGATGAGGAGCATTATATTACCATCTCTCTGACTGGATGAGGAGCATTATATTACCATCTCTCTCTCTGACTGGATGAGGAGCATTATATTACCATCTCTCTCTGACTGGGTGAGGAGCATTATATTACCATCTCTCTCTGACTGGGTGAGGAGCATTATATTACCATCTCTCTCTGACTGGGTGAGGAGCATTATATTACCATCTCTCTCTCTGACTGGATGAGGAGCATTATATTACCATCTCTCTCTGACTGGGTGAGGAGCATTATATTACCATCTCTCTCTGACTGGGTGAGGAGCATTATATTACCATCTCTCTGACTGGGTGAGGAGCATTATATTACCATCTCTCTCTCTGACTGGGTGAGGAGCATTATATTACCATCTCTCTGACTGGGTGAGGAGCATTATATTACCATCTCTCTCTGACTGGGTGAGGAGCATTATATTACCATCTCTCTCTGACTGGATGAGGAGCATTATATTACCATCTCTCTCTGACTGGATGAGGAGCATTATATTACCATCTCTCTCTCTGACTGGGTGAGGAGCATTATATTACCATCTCTCTCTGACTGGATGAGGAGCATTATATTACCATCTCTCTCTCTGGGTGAGGAGCATTATATTACCATCTCTCTCTGACTGGATGAGGAGCATTATATTACCATCTCTCTGACTGGGTGAGGAGCATTATATTACCATCTCTCTCTGACTGGATGAGGAGCATTATATTACTATATCTGACTGGGTGAGGAGCATTATATTACCATCTCTCTCTGACTGGGTGAGGAGCATTATATTACCATCTCTCTCTGACTGGATGAGGAGCATTATATTACCATCTCTCTGACTGGATGAGGAGCATTATATTACCATATCTCTGACTGGGTGAGGAGCATTATATTACCATCTCTCTGACTGGGTGAGGAGCATTATATTACCATCTCTCTCTGACTGGGTGAGGAGCATTATATTACCATCTCTCTGACTGGGTGAGGAGCATTATATTACCATCTCTCTGACTGGATGAGGAGCATTATATTACCATCTCTCTGACTGGATGAGGAGCATTATATTACCATCTCTCTGACTGGGTGAGGAGCATTATATTACCATCTCTCTCTCTGACTGGGTGAGGAGCATTATATTACCATCTCTCTCTGACTGGATGAGGAGCATTATATTACCATCTCTCTGACTGGATGAGGAGCATTATATTACCATCTCTCTGACTGGGTGAGGAGCATTATATTACCATCTCTCTCTGACTGGGTGAGGAGCATTATATTACCATCTCTCTCTGACTGGGTGAGGAGCATTATATTACCATCTCTCTCTCTCTCTCTGACTGGGTGAGGAGCATTATATTACCATCTCTCTCTCTGACTGGGTGAGGAGCATTATATTACCATCTCTCTGACTGGGTGAGGAGCATTATATTACCATATCTCTGACTGGGTGAGGAGCATTATATTACCATATCTCTGACTGGGTGAGGAGCATTATATTACCATATCTCTGACTGGGTGAGGAGCATTATATTACCATCTCTCTCTGACTGGGTGAGGAGCATTATATTACCATCTCTCTCTCTGACTGGGTGAGGAGCATTATATTACCATCTCTCTCTGACTGGGTGAGGAGCATTATATTACCATCTCTCTCTCTCTGACTGGGTGAGGAGCATTATATTACCATCTCTCTCTCTGACTGGGTGAGGAGCATTATATTACCATATCTCTCTCTGACTGGATGAGGAGCATTATATTACCATCTCTCTGACTGGGTGAGGAGCATTATATTACCATCTCTCTCTGACTGGATGAGGAGCATTATATTACCATCTCTCTGACTGGATGAGGAGCATTATATTACCATCTCTCTCTCTGACTGGATGAGGAGCATTATATTACCATCTCTCTGACTGGGTGAGGAGCATTATATTACCATCTCTCTCTGACTGGGTGAGGAGCATTATATTACCATCTCTCTCTGACTGGGTGAGGAGCATTATATTACCATCTCTCTGACTGGATGAGGAGCATTATATTACCATCTCTCTCTGACTGGGTGAGGAGCATTATATTACCATCTCTCTGACTGGGTGAGGAGCATTATATTACCATCTCTCTCTGACTGGGTGAGGAGCATTATATTACCATCTCTCTCTGACTGGGTGAGGAGCATTATATTACCATCTCTCTGACTGGGTGAGGAGCATTATATTACCATCTCTCTCTGACTGGGTGAGGAGCATTATATTACCATCTCTCTCTCTGACTGGATGAGGAGCATTATATTACCATCTCTCTCTGACTGGGTGAGGAGCATTATATTACCATCTCTCTCTGACTGGATGAGGAGCATTATATTACTATATCTGACTGGGTGAGGAGCATTATATTACCATCTCTCTCTGACTGGGTCTGACTGGGTGAGGAGCATTATATTACCATCTCTCTGACTGGATGAGGAGCATTATATTACCATCTCTCTGACTGGGTGAGGAGCATTATATTACCATATCTCTGACTGGGTGAGGAGCATTATATTACCATCTCTCTCTGACTGGGTGAGGAGCATTATATTACCATCTCTCTCTGACTGGGTGAGGAGCATTATATTACCATCTCTCTGACTGGGTGAGGAGCATTATATTACCATCTCTCTGACTGGATGAGGAGCATTATATTACCATCTCTCTGACTGGATGAGGAGCATTATATTACCATCTCTCTGACTGGGTGAGGAGCATTATATTACCATCTCTCTCTGACTGGGTGAGGAGCATTATATTACCATCTCTCTCTGACTGGATGAGGAGCATTATATTACCATCTCTCTGACTGGATGAGGAGCATTATATTACCATCTCTCTCTGACTGGGTGAGGAGCATTATATTACCATCTCTCTCTGACTGGGTGAGGAGCATTATATTACCATCTCTCTCTGACTGGGTGAGGAGCATTATATTACCATCTCTCTCTGACTGGGTGAGGAGCATTATATTACCATCTCTCTCTCTGACTGGGTGAGGAGCATTATATTACCATCTCTCTCTGACTGGGTGAGGAGCATTATATTACCATATCTCTGACTGGGTGAGGAGCATTATATTACCATATCTCTGACTGGGTGAGGAGCATTATATTACCATCTCTCTCTGACTGGGTGAGGAGCATTATATTACCATCTCTCTCTGACTGGGTGAGGAGCATTATATTACCATCTCTCTCTGACTGGGTGAGGAGCATTATATTACCATCTCTCTCTCTGACTGGATGAGGAGCATTATATTACCATCTCTCTCTGACTGGGTGAGGAGCATTATATTACCATCTCTCTCTGACTGGGTGAGGAGCATTATATTACCATCTCTCTCTGACTGGGTGAGGAGCATTATATTACCATCTCTCTCTGACTGGGTGAGGAGCATTATATTACCATCTCTCTGACTGGGTGAGGAGCATTATATTACCATCTCTCTCTGACTGGGTGAGGAGCATTATATTACCATCTCTCTCTGACTGGATGAGGAGCATTATATTACCATCTCTCTCTGACTGGGTGAGGAGCATTATATTACCATCTCTCTCTCTGACTGGATGAGGAGCATTATATTACTATATCTGACTCGGTGAGGAGCATTATATTACCATCTCTCTCTCTCTGACTGGATGAGGAGCATTATATTACCATCTCTCTCTCTGACTGGATGAGGAGCATTATATTACCATCTCTCTGACTGGATGAGGAGCATTATATTACCATATCTCTGACTGGGTGAGGAGCATTATATTACCATCTCTCTCTGACTGGGTGAGGAGCATTATATTACCATCTCTCTCTGACTGGGTGAGGAGCATTATATTACCATCTCTCTGACTGGGTGAGGAGCATTATATTACCATCTCTCTGACTGGATGAGGAGCATTATATTACCATCTCTCTGACTGGATGAGGAGCATTATATTACCATCTCTCTGACTGGGTGAGGAGCATTATATTACCATCTCTCTCTGACTGGGTGAGGAGCATTATATTACCATCTCTCTCTGACTGGATGAGGAGCATTATATTACCATCTCTCTGACTGGATGAGGAGCATTATATTACCATCTCTCTCTGACTGGGTGAGGAGCATTATATTACCATCTCTCTCTGACTGGGTGAGGAGCATTATATTACCATCTCTCTCTGACTGGGTGAGGAGCATTATATTACCATCTCTCTGACTGGGTGAGGAGCATTATATTACCATCTCTCTCTCTCTGACTGGGTGAGGAGCATTATATTACCATCTCTCTCTGACTGGGTGAGGAGCATTATATTACCATATCTCTGACTGGGTGAGGAGCATTATATTACCATATCTCTGACTGGGTGAGGAGCATTATATTACCATCTCTCTCTGACTGGGTGAGGAGCATTATATTACCATCTCTCTCTGACTGGGTGAGGAGCATTATATTACCATCTCTCTCTCTCTCTGACTGGGTGAGGAGCATTATATTACCATCTCTCTCTGACTGGGTGAGGAGCATTATATTACCATCTCTCTCTCTGACTGGATGAGGAGCATTATATTACCATCTCTCTCTGACTGGGTGAGGAGCATTATATTACCATATCTCTGACTGGATGAGGAGCATTATATTACCATCTCTCTGACTGGGTGAGGAGCATTATATTACCATCTCTCTGACTGGGTGAGGAGCATTATATTACCATCTCTCTCTGACTGGGTGAGGAGCATTATATTACCATCTCTCTCTGACTGGGTGAGGAGCATTATATTACCATCTCTCTGACTGGGTGAGGAGCATTATATTACCATCTCTCTGACTGGGTGAGGAGCATTATATTACCATCTCTCTGACTGGGTGAGGAGCATTATATTACCATCTCTCTCTCTGACTGGGTGAGGAGCATTATATTACCATCTCTCTCTCTGACTGGGTGAGGAGCATTATATTACCATCTCTCTCTCTGACTGGGTGAGGAGCATTATATTACCATCTCTCTGACTGGGTGAGGAGCATTATATTACCATCTCTCTCTGACTGGGATGAGGAGCATTATATTACCATCTCTCTCTCTGACTGGGTGAGGAGCATTATATTACCATCTCTCTGACTGGGTGAGGAGCATTATATTACCATCTCTCTGACTGGGTGAGGAGCATTATATTACCATCTCTCTGACTGGATGAGGAGCATTATATTACCATCTCTCTCTCTGACTGGGTGAGGAGCATTATATTACCATCTCTCTCTGACTGGGTGAGGAGCATTATATTACTATATCTGACTGGGAAATACTGTAGAAAGTCTAAAAACATATTGAAATAGCATTTAGTTCCAATAACTAAACTACTGGACTGTGAGAAAGTCTTCATGTTTCAAAGAGAAGCTATCCCAGAATGGTTGTACAGAGCGCCCCCTACACCCCAAAAAGAAGCTATCCCAGAATGGTTGTACAGAGCGCCCCCTACACCCCAAAGAGAAGCTATGCCAGAATGGTTGTACAGAGCGCCCCTACACCCCAAAGAGAAGCTATGCCAGAATGGTTGAGAGCGCCCCTACACCCCAAAGAGAAGCTATCCCAGAATGGTTGTACAGAGCGCCCCCTACACCCCAAAGAGAAGCTATCCCAGAATGGTTGTTTATATAACAGAGCGCCCCTACACCCCAAAGAGAAGCTATCCCAGAATGGTTGTTTATATAATGTTTCTTCTGCAGAGCGCCCCCTACACCCCAAAGAGAAGCTATCCCAGAATGGTTGTTTATATAATGTTTCTTCTGCAGAGCGCCCCCTACACCCCAAAGAGAAGGTGCTGGAGCAGGCTCTACAGTGGTGTAAAATGGCTGATCCTAGTTCAGCTTACCTGGTGGTGAAGAGAGTTCCCAGAGGAGAGGGCATCAACATCCTCACTGGTAAATACTGCACAGCAGAGAGAAAGAACAAGCTATTGAGCTTTATCTATAGAAACGATCACAATCCCAAAAAAATAATAATTTGATTGTCGATTTTGATTTTGCTCAATTTCTTGTTGCTCTTACGTTCATACGTTACATTTTATTTGTGATTTGTCATTGTTATACACAGTGTGATTTTCTATTCACAGCTTACAAGAGTGAGATCATGAAGATGGGAGTTCTGAAGTGTCGTGAAGATCCTCCCAAACTCCTCCACGGAAAAGTCTTTCAGGAACACACCTTTCAGATCAAAGACCACAAGCTGCTACTGCTGAGGGACAAAAAGGTATTTCTGCTCTCACGTCACGGTCACATCTTGGTCATCGGCACTAATTAGGACCCGATGTCGTTATCGCAGGTGGAGCTGTGATCTGTCAGTTTATTGTCTGTCCTATACATCTTTTCTTACTGTATAATATGTCTGTAATTTCAGAGCATCAAGCCGGAAAAGGAATGGCCTCTGAAGTCGATGAAGATCTACATGGGAATTCGAAAGAAGCTGAAACCCCCAACTAGATGGGGCTTTACTCTCATGATGGAAAAGCAGCAACTGTTAGTGTTTACTCGCTACACATTATTCTGGTCATTGCAAAGGATGTCTAGAAAATCTTTAATACAACTTTTATTGGATAAGATTGAAACATTATATGTTTATTGGACATACAATGTTTTCTCAAGTATTTGAAATGGGTCGTTGAGTTCCTCATTGTTTACTGCAGTGACTGGTTTTGTATGATATCAGATGTTCTGATATGATGTAAGTGAACTACATTGTTGTTGGAGGGAGACTGGAATGTCTTGTTTAAGATCTGCCTCTCCCCTCCCCTTTAAATGACATCTCCTTCCCCTCCCCTTTAAATGACATCTCCACTTTAAATGACATCTCCTTCCCCTTTTAAATGACATCTCCTTCCCCTCCACTTTAAATGACATCTCCTTCCCCTTCCCTTTAAATGACATCTCCTTCCCCTCCACTTTAAATGACATCTCCTTCCCCTCCCTTTAAATGACATCTCCTTCCCCTTCCCTTTAAATGACATCTCCTTCCCCTCCCCTTTAAATGACATCTCCTTCCCCTCCCCTTTAAATGACATCTCCTTCCCCTTCCCTTTAAACGACATCTCCTTCCCCTCCTCTTTTTTAAGAGTCAATCACTGCTTTTGTGTTTTTGTGTCTCCCAGGTACCTTTGTTGCTTTTGTGAGTCCGACCTATGGGACTGGGTCACCAATTTCCTCAAAGCACAGGTATGTTGTGGAGCCTAGTTCCCCTCCCCAATTGTCTGGCTTGTGTTGCATCACTTTTACATGATTTAGAGTTTGCTTTCCTCCATATTCTTTGGGGTGTAACACCTACGATTTAGATTTGTACTTTTGTCTGTTTAATTTTATCCATTTGATTCCGTTTTTGAGTCATTTCTATTCACTTGATTGCTTCTAACAGAATGATGACCCCCGACCTCCGGTGTTGAGGCGTCACTCTTCCTCAGACATCTCCAAACAGAAGTTTGGGACCATGCCTCTAATACCAATCAGAGGGGACGGACATGAGAGCAACTCTACCATGCTGTCAGCCAATCAGACTCTGGTACGTTCCAACTGTTCCATGCTGTCAGCCAATCAGACTCGGTTATGGTTCTGCAGGAGACAACCACTCACACCCACTACCTACCCTATACTTTTAAGCCTGTCACACGCTTCCCAGTTGAAATAATTTGCACATATATTATGATGACATTTTTGGTGGTTTTGGGTAAAAAATATTTGATATTTTTGTTAGTTTTGGTATGGCAGTTTTTTTGGCTGTTCATGCGCACTACATTTTTTTTTTTGAGATGAGTTGAACTTCGGTAGCCGAAAAGTCTACGCCCCTTTGTCTGTGATTGGTCAACAGTACTACGCCTAGTAGGAGCGGGAACTATGGATGGGATTCTTTAATGACGTGTTTGTCGTCATCCAATGAGAGACAACTAGTTTTCATGCATATTTCTTCACATGAGAAATACTGCACCATCTTAGTCAGCTGTTAAATTGGTAAAACGTCGAGTAAGTGTATAATGGCTATGTTTTTGCTATGGCATCTCAAGAGGGACAAACAGTATTATTGCCGCTTTTTTTCTTGTTTTTCAAACAAAGTTTTTTTAAAGGGAGTTTTCAAGGTACAGACGTTCACTTCGCTTAGCCGAGTTCTGCTAGGAGCAAACCGAACCTAGTCTGGGGAGACTTTAGCTAACCGAACCTAGTCTGGGGAGACTTTAGCTAACCGAACCTAGTCTGGGGAGACTTTAGCTAACCGAACCTGTCTGTCTGGGGAGACTTTAGCTAACTAGTCTGGGGAACCTAGTCTGGGGAGACTTTAGCTAACCGAAACCTGGTCTGGGGAGACTTTAGCTAACCGAACCTAGTCTGGGGAGACTTTAGCTAACCGAACCTAGTCTGGGGAGACTTTAGCTAACCGAACCTAGTCTGGGGAGACTTTAGCTAACCGAACCTAGTCTGGGGAGACTTTAGCTAACCGAACCTAGTCTGGGGAGACTTTAGCTAACCGAACCTAGTCTGGGGAGACTTTAGCTAACCGAACCTAGTCTGGGAGACTTTTGAGCTAACCGAACCTAGTCTGGGGAGACTTTAGCTAACCGAACCTAGTCTGGGGGGAGACTTTAGCTAACTAGTCTGGGGAGACCTAGTCTGGGGAGACTTTAGCTAACCGAACCTAGTCTGGGGAGACTTTAGCTAACCGAACCTAGTCTGGGGAGACTTTAGCTAACCGAACCTAGTCTGGGGAGACTTTAGCTAACCGAACCTAGTCTTGGGAGCCTTTTGACACATCAGTACCACTAATTATAATTGATGTTTTTAACTTTGAGAAGATTCCATTAACCCAAGTTGTGCACTTCACACACAAAGCTTGTTTTTATTTTTGTATCACGATCATTCCTTTCTGTAACCCTTTGGTGTCCAGTATGTTTATTATCCCCCAAATACTATCCCTTTACTGTATAGTATTCACTATGGACCAGTTTCCCTGACACAGATTAAGACTAGTTCTGGACTGAACAGCAAGTCAAAGCGTCATTTTGGAGTCCAGTAATGGGCTTAATCTGGGTCAGGGAAACTGTCTCTGTGTGTCTGTATCTCACGGGGTTGTACTGGTGTCCTTCTGTCTATTCTCTGCAGCGAAAGCTTCACGCCAGAAGGACTCTCTCCATGTTTTTTGTAAGTATACACACCCTGGTGCTCTGTCATTTCAATGTTGCATGTTTATGTTACATGCTGTTTTGAATGTTCATGCTTACCTTTATTCTGTGTGGCTCAGTTGGTAGACCATGGCGCTTCAAACATCGGGGTTGTGTGTTTGCTTCTCACAGGGGACCGGTATGAAAATATATGCACTGACTACTATAAGTCGCTCTAGATAAGACCGTCTGCTAAATGAACAAAATGTCAAATATATAAAGTATAAATGTGGCCTTCTCCGCTCATCTAACAAGAAGGATGAGAGTGGGATGTTTATTTTGAAGGTTGCTATTGGACTTATTGAACGTTCTCCTAACTTCCCTAACTAACAGTTCTCCAAAGCACCTCTATCTGTGTAAAGAAATTCCCTTGGTTTATACAGGGACTATATCTGACTCGGCCACACCTCCACTTCCTGACAGAAGCCCTGACTTCCTGGTTTTACAGCATCAGGATGTTGATGTAGATGTTTGAAGTGTAGACAACAGGATGGACTGGGAAGGATATATTGTTCTCCAGTATTGTTCTGGTTCTGTGGCCCTTTGCCTTGAGTGGGAGGACTGAGAGGCTTAGTGAAGTACCTTCTTGTGTTTTACAGAACACAGTCTGCTGTGTCTATTAGTCTACTGGTGTACCTACTGGAACTAGCCCAGACCCAGCCCCAAATGCATTTACAAGGGAATTGTTTTGCTTGAATTTTTCTTTTGTCCCTCTGCGTTTTGACTAATTGTCTTGAGGTTGTTGCTGAGGCGCTAGAACAATGGCCAGACCTTAATAAGAGGAAGTCTGTTGTTTTCTAAAGTAGTTGTCAAAGAAGGGCAACTCCCTTCCATGTTTGTCTCATTTAAATGAACCACACGTGTTTCTTTGTCACTGTAATGGCAGATCATCTCCTTAATACCTACCTAAAGTTCCTAACAGATAGCTTCTACTCAACCCCCTTACTATTATAATAGCTCTACTTCTGCTTTTGCCTCAGGCCTCCCAGTTCTTTACATAGTGTATAATCAAACATACAAATAACTCTGGGATGGGTTCAAATTCTAATTCCCTCCGTTCTCCCTTCCCCCCAACCTCCACCCAGCCCATGAAGGTGCAGCAGGACTCGTTCGTGGAGCGTCCAGAGAGTACAGAGCCAGAACCCCCAGAGCCTCTGTATGAGGAAGTAGGAGACTTCGGCCTGCAGGTCCTCAAGTCCCTGGAGACCAGCTTCCTCTCCAATAACACCTCAGAGACCCAGGTCCCTCTGGGCCCACGGAAGACCTGCTCCCTGGACCGCATGATCGGCCTCAACCCGGTGCACTCTCTGGGGCCGGGAGGAGAGGGTCTGCTGCCCCCTGCTGGTTCTCTGGATACCCTGGTCCTGGGTGGAGGAGGGGACCTCCAGGAGTCTCCCCAGCCAGCGCCAAGGAGGAGGCAGCAGCACAGGCCCTGTACCCCCTCTCAGGAGCTGCTCCTCCAGGAACTGTCCTCCGTCTTCACCAAGAAGACAGAGAAGGAGGAGAAACTGCCAGGAGAGAAGAACGTAATCTGAGGAGAAGAAGAGATGTGTGCACATGTATTGTGGATTCAGCCCAGACAGACAGAATACTGTAATAGCATGGGCGTATGGACACAACCCATTTGTTTGGGTGGTGTGTCAAAAATACATGATCAGATATGAATAAGCATTTCCTTATGTCTTATCCTACAAACTACTTACTGTTCTGCTATCACTGGTATGTACAGATCCGTTTTATATTGAAAGATGCCTTTTTGGATTATAACGACCTTGCTAATTGCTTTAGCTATGAACTACGTTTTTGTACTTGTTTTTGAATCGTTTACTAAACGACTGAGGGAGAGGAGAAATGGATGCTTCTCTCATCAGGCATGTCTGGTGGTGATGCATTAGGCATTAAACCATTGTTTTTGTTAGTATTAAACGACTGGATTTTAAATATAAATGTGTTACAGTCTCTGTATGTAATAATTTATTTTGAAAGAATATTTTATCAACTTTTTTTTGTAAAAGCTGTGAAAGTAAGAAAAGGAGAGCTTTGCTTCTAGAAGCTACACTATCTAGCCAGTAGGTGGCAGTATGCACTATCTCCTAGACAGCCACAGATAACCCAGTGTGTTGCTACACTATCTAGCCAGTAGGTGGCAGTATGCACTATCTCCTAGACAGCCACAGATAACCCAGTGTGTTGCTACACTATCTGGCCAGTAGGTGGCAGTATGCACCATCTCCTAGACAGCCACAGATAACCCAGTGTGTTGCTACACTATCTGGCCAGTAGGTGGCAGTATGCACCATCTCCTAGACAGCCACAGATAACCCAGTGTGTTGCTACACTATCTGGCCAGTAGGTGGCAGTATGCACTCACTATCCTTTATATAGTACAAATGGATCCTTCGATTTATTCACCGTTGCACAACCACTGTATGATGTGAATACAGCCAAATATAACGATTGTTAGTGGCACTACATCTGAATATTCTGAATTCATGTATACACTTCCAAGTCTAATGCCTTTTTCATCAATATGCCATGTTCAAGATATCCTCCTTTTTCATCAGTCTAAATAGACAATAATATATTCCAATTGGACTGCCTTTGCCTTTGCCAAGTGTGTTATAATGCATTTGCCTGCATTGTCGTCCATTAGTCATTATTCACAACTTACTGTAAATAGTGTACATTCTTCTGTATGCTTATACCACTTCAATATTCATTATGCAGTATTTTACGTTGCTACATGAAGGACTATATTAAATGTGATATTTTTGTTTTATGATGCGTCCAATTTCTTAATTTTCAACTGTTTTTAAGGATTGAGAATTTGACTCTCATTTTACATTATTTGTAATAGATGAGAAAAAATAAGAAACCCGCGCACTGCTCTTTAATATATCATGGTCCAAACACACCAAGAAAGTCGTGAAGAGGGCACAACAAAACCTTTTCCCCCTCAGGAGACTGAAAAGATTTGGCACGGGTTCTCAGATCCTCAAAAGGTTCTACAGCTGCACCATCGAGAGCATCCTGACCGGTTGTATCACCGCCTGGTATGGCAACTGCTCGGCATCTGACCGTAAGGCGCTACAGAAGGTAGTGCGTACGACCCAGTACATCACTGGGACCAAGCTTCCTGCCATCCAGGACCTCTACACCTCTACACTTATTTTCCACCATAATTTGCAAATAAATTCATTAAAAATCCTACAATGTGATTTTCCGGATTTTTTTTCTCATTTTGTCTGTCATAGTTGAAGTGTACCTATGATGAAAATTACAGGCCTCTCTCATCTTTTTAAGTGGGAGAACTTGCACAATTGGTGGCTGACTAAATACTTTTTTGCCCCACTGTAGCTCAGATGTACAAGTGCCTTTTTAAAAATGTTACATTTATTTGTATATGCAATTAGAGTGTGAAGTAGCACAGAGCTAGTGTCTGAGTAAGTGACGTTTAAATGTTTTGTCATGGTTCTTTCGTTACCTGGTGGTCTTCTGTCTTCTTACTGCCTTGATGGTGACACCTCATGCTAAAGAATCACCATTCTCTGTTTATCCTCTTTGTCTAATCAGATTCCTTTTTTTTAAAGTCAGACTTTGTTTTTAGTGGTTTGTTTTAATCTAGCATGGGGTCTAGATTAAAGAGCAACGAATGACAAAGGACGCCAGGAATAGGAGATGAGTTTAACAAGTGCCTGTTGTCATCTGTACATTGTCAGTTTGCTTCTTCTTCTACTCTTCTACTCTGACCTGAGAAGCCTTTTCAAACCTGAGACAGATCTATATTTAGAAAAATGTTCAACAAATAACCAGGTAGTGCAGAAGGCTTCCCTCATCAGTTCTCCTCCTCCTCACAGTCAATGATTGTGGGTTTTAAAAAATAACTAATGAACATTACACTTTATTACTTGTTGCCAAACGGTAATTTTCTGCTGTTTTAAAATCTTTAATTCCAACTTCCATCTCTGACACCAGTTTGTTCCAGTTGGAATAGATGCAGTCAAAAAGACTATCCCTCCCTGATGTCGAAGCTTCTACCACTCTCCCCTTCTATCTACCACTCTCCCCTTCTATCTACCACTCTCCCTTCTATCTACCACTCTCCCCCACTCTCCCCTTCTATCTGCCACTCTCCCCTTCCATCTGCCACTCTCCCCTTCTATCTGCCACTCTCCCCTTCTATCTGCCACTCTCCCCCACTCTCCCCTTCTATCTGCCACTCTCCCCCACTCTCCCCTTCTATCTCCCCACTCTCCCCTTCCTATCTGCCACTCTCCCCTTCCATCTGCCACTCTCCCCTTCTATCTGCCATCTCCCCACTCTCCCCTTCTATCTGCCACTCTCCCCCACTCTCCCCTTCTATCTGCCACTCTCCCCCACTCTCCCCTTCTATCTGCCACTCTCCCCCACTCTCCCCTTCTATCTGCCACTCTCCCCCACTATCTGCCACTCTCCCCTTCTCTCTGCCACTCTCCCCTTCTATCTGCCACTCTCCCCCATTATCTTCCTCTCCCCACTATCTGCCACTCTCCCCCACTATCTGCCACTCTCCCCTTCTCTCTGCCACTCTCCCCTTCTCTCTGCCACTCTCCCCTTCTATCTGCCACTCTCCCCCACTCTCCCCTTCTATCTGCCACTCTCCCCTTCTATCTGCCACTCTCCCCCCACTCCCTTCTATCTGCCACTCTCCCCTTCTCTCTGCCACTCTCCCCTTCTATCTGCCACTCTCCCCACTATCTGCCACTCTCCCCACTACTCTCCCCACTATCTGCCACTCTCCCCACTATCTGCCACTCTCCCTTCTATCTGCCACTCTCCCCCTTATCTTCCTCTCCCCACTATCTGCCACTCTCCCCCACTATCTGCCACTCTCCCCTTCTATCTGCCACTCTCCCCCACCCTTCTATCTGCCACTCTCCCTTCTATCTTCCACTGTCCCCCACTCTCCCCTTCTATCTGCCACTCTCCCCCACTCTCCCCTTCTATCTGCCACTCTCCCCTTCTATCTGCCACTCTCCCCCACTCTCCCCTTCTATCTGCCACTCTCCCCCACTATCTGCCACTCTCCCCTTCTCTCTGCCACTCTCCCCTTCTATCTGCCACTCTCCCCACTATCTGCCACTCTCCCCCACTATCTGCCACTCTCCCCTTCTATCTGCCACTCTCCCCACTCTCCCCTTCTATCTGCCACTCTCCCCTTCTATCTGCCACTCTCCCCTTCTATCTGGCACTGTCCCCCACTCTCCCCTTCTATCTGCCACTCTCCCCCACTCTCCCCTTCTATCTGCCACTCTCCCCTTCTATCTGCCACTCTCCCCTTCTATCTGCCACTCTCCCCCACTATCTGCCACTCTCCCCTTCTATCTGCCACTCTCCCCCACTATCTGCCACTCTCCCCACTATCTGCCACTCTCCCCCCTTCTTCTATCTTCTCCCCAGTGGAGAATATGGGGGGGCCTTCTATCTGACCTGAGGCAGTTGCCTCTCCTTCTATCTGGTACTGTCCCCCACTCTCCCCTTCTCTCCCTTCCTTTCCTCTCCTCCTCTTCTTCTCTCCCTTCCTCTCTGCCTCTTCTACCAAGCTTCCCACTCTCCCCTTCTATCTACCACTCTCCTTTCTATCTACCACTCTCCCCCACTCTCCCCTTCTATCTGCCACTCTCCCCCACTCTCCCCTTCTATCTGCCACTCTCCCCTTCCATCTGCCACTCTCCCCTTCTATCTGCCCCTCCCCCACTCTCCCCTTCTATCTGCCACTCTCCCCCACTCTCCCCTTCTATCTGCCACTCTCCCCCACTCTCCCCTTCTATCTGCCACTCTCCCCCACTCTCCCCTTCTATCTGCCACTCTCCCCACTATCTGCCACTCTCCCCTTCTCTCCCACTCTCCCCTTCTATCTGCCACTGTCCCCCATTATCTTCCCCTCCCCACTATCTGCCACTCTCCCCACTATCTGCCACTCTCCCCTTCTCTCTGCCACTCTCCCCTTCTCTCTGCCACTCTCCCCTTCTATCTGCCACTCTCCCCCACTCTCCCCTTCTATCTGCCACTCTCCCCCACTCTCCCCTTCTATCTGCCACTCTCTGCCACTCTCCCCTTCTATCTGCCACTCTCCCCCACTATCTGCCCTTCTATCTGCCACTCTCCCCTTCTCCAGGGGCGGACTCCCCACTGATTTGGACTCCCTTCTCTCTGCCAGGCCAGTCTATCTGCCACTCTCCCCTCATCTGCCCTCTCCTATGTGTGTGCCCCACATTTTGTTGCCATCTCTCCCCTTCTATCTACTGTCCCCCACTCTCCCCTTCTATCTGTACAAATGTGTTCCCCTTCTATCTGCCACTCTCCCCTTCTATCTGCCAGTCACTCTCCCCTTCTATCTGCCATAGTCCCCCACTATCTGCCACTCTCCCTTCTCTCTGCCACTGTCCCCTCTATCTGCCACTTCCCCAAAGTACTCTCCCCTGTCATCTGAACAGTCCTTCTATCTGCAACCCCCCCACTCTGCCTTCTATCTGCCACTCTGCCTTCTATCTGCCACTCTCCCCTTCTATCTGGCACTGTGAAACAGTGCCCCTTCTATCTTACTATCATCTCTCCCCTTGTATCTGCCACTGACACGCCCTTCTATTGCCACTCTCCCCCACTATCTGGACAGACCTTCTATCTGCCACTCTCCCCCACTATCTGCCACTCTCCCCCACTATCTGCCACTCTCCCCACTCTCCCCTTCTATCTTCTAAGTGGAGAATATGCTTTAATTTAAGTTTTTTCTGTTCAAATTAAGTCCCCTTTCTCCCTTCTTTCCTCTCCTCTTCTCTTCTTTCTCCCTTCCTCTCCTCTCCTCTTCTCTCCTCTCCTCTTCTCTCTATCTGACCTTCTCTCCTTCCTCTCCTTTCCTCTCCTCTCCTCTTCTCTCCCCTTCTCTCCCTTCCTTCCTTTCCTCTCCTCTTTCTCTTCTTCTCTCCCTTCCTCTCCTCTCCTTTCCTTTCCTTTCCTCTCCTCTCTCTCCCCCTTCTCTCCCTTCCTCTCCTTTCCTCTTCTCTCCTTTCCTCTCCCTTCTCTCCCCTCTCTCCCTTCCTTTCCTCTCTTTTCTCTCCTCCTCTTCTCTCCCCCTTCCTCTCCCTTCCTCTCCTTTCCTCTCTCTCTTCTCTCCTTTCCTCTCCTCTTCTCTCTCCCCTCCTCTCCCTTCCTCCCCTCCTCTCCCTCTCTCTCCCCTCTCTCCCTTCCTTTCCTCTCTTTTCCTCTCCTCTCTCTTCTCTCCCCCTTCCTCTCCCTTCTCTCCTTCCTCCTCTCCCCTTCTCTCCTTTCCTCTCTTCTCCCCTCCTCTCCCTTCTCTCCTCTTCTCTCCCCTTCTCTCCTTTCCTCTCCTCTTCTCTCCTTTCCTCTCCTCTTCTCTCCCCTCCTCTCCCCTTCTCTCCCCTTCTCTCTTAACCAGTAGCTTTCAGATGCAAAATAAGCAGACATATGGAGAGGAGGGCTTTCTCCGGCCCTCCTAAAGTTTCAGATTGTATGACAAATCACGTCCCCCCCAACCCCACACAGACTCGGCAGACAACAGCTTCATTAGAGTGAAAGAGGGAGTTTTTGCAGCTTTGTCGAGTCAAGCTCAGACCCTTTCCCCTTCTCAATTACTCCATTGTTGGCACCGGCTTCAAGTTATTGCACTCCAAACCATATGGCTCAGTCGAGGCGCCACAAGTGATGCCATCTCTGCATCAGAACCTTACCAGAGAAGTCCAGTTCAGGGTACTAGACAGGCTAGCACCAAGAGTTGTGGTATAGAAACATATAGGAATATAGTCAACCATTGTCAACATACAGGGAACGGTCAAATGTAACATAACGGTTGAAACTCCAAAAATGTATTTTAATAGTGTTATTATAACCATGATCAGCATTATTACTCAGATGAATCATATGAAGTCATGTAAAAGGTGATAACACACCATTCAACTAGAATCCTACCATAATAAACTGCTGTTAAATAACAGAAAGCCATCTCCCGGGTGTACAGCACATAGACGTGGTGTTGCCAACAGCTCTAGGGACCCACATCCCTTCCAGGGGCCTATGGCCATACGGTGGTGTTTACTCTGCTGATGAGGTCAGGTTCTACATCACAGTAAAGTATTGTTGTGTATTTGTTCATCTTGTAACACAGTTTAAACCTGCAGCAAACCGTTTCCTCAATCTGCTCAATCGTTGCCATGGATCTTTAGAATTGGAACGCGTTTAGAGACACCATGCTCACTGTGGACCCTAATTCAGGGTAAACTAGAGGTAAATTATGCATTTGTGTAAATACATGAAGACAAGTGAATAGGATTTGTATTTAGACCAGAACATGTGATTGATAGCAGCAGGTTCACGAACTGCGGCAGTCTAGAAACCGCTTCACAGTGAGGCCACGCCATTAGCATTCAGACTACCCTAAATGAGATTCCATTACATTATAATAATAGCGCCTGTTTGGAAATCTAATTGAGCTAAGATGTTACCAAATCAAAACAGACGGGTATCACAGATAGAAGCATAATTGAGGGATGGCTGACTCTCTCGCAAAACACAAACAAGCAGGTTTACGGTTAAATAGAGGACGGTGGGTGCATATACATAGGCTATAGGTGGGTGCCTATACATAGGCCTACCCGTCCGTAGGCAAACAATAACGTCCATCCACAGACCGCATGCCCCGTTTACGTGTTTAGCATACTTGCTTTGGAAGTAGCTATATATGCTTTCATATAGACTAATACAAAATAAATATTTATTGAAACAAAAACATTTCATTTGCATAAATTGTTTTTCACTCTAATTATGGAAAATGTACACACAAAAAACAACTATTAAATGTAACGTTTGAATGATTGTGTTGGCGAAGCAGCATAACCTACAACAGAATAGATTATGTGGGACAAGGAGAATCACCAAAAACAGAATTAAACACCTATTTATTTATAACAGAGTAGTGATGAAGGACACACTACCTTGTTGTATCATAAAATAAGGCAATCTGACTAATTGGCCAATCAAAGTCAACTAATGATGTGTTAATTTGTGATGTGCACCAATCAACACTTGACCTGGAAAAAAAAAACATGATCTAGAGTTTATTCTAACATAATTGTTCTCCAGACATGTTGCATGGAAGATGTCATTCATTTTAAGGTTAGGGGCATTATCCTGCCTGATTTTTTGGAAGGGTATGGAAGCTGTGGTTTTTCCCAGGAGAATATTAAACGTATTTAGTTTCTTTAGAAATGAACACAGTGGGAATAAAACGGAACCGAACTGTCCAAGAAACCGTGAATCCGTAGTTACAACAAATACATTTGTTTCCATCACGGTTGTAAAAGCAAAGGGAACGTTATTTTATTTTTCCCTCTTTCTGGCTAATGCCTTTAAAAAGATGAAGGGGATCTTTGAGATGTGGAGAGTAGTGTCTGGGTACAATTGAAGCACTGGAGTAAGGAATGAATTACCATTGAAAAAAGTAATGGCCCTATTCTGCCCTGCGTGAGTTTTTAACAAGGAGAAAAAAACCTCTGCTGGCCTGGGCTGCTGCCTGAACGCCAAGGGAAGGGATTAAACAACGGATTAACATCTGAAAACTCCGTTCAGACTTTCTGACTCAAAGATCTTTTGCAGACAGTAATCGCGTTAATACCCGGGGATTAATGCTTTTGCAAAAATACTAAATTTAATTTTAATTCAGGTTGTATAAATAGATATAAAATAAATGGAGGAATATTCCGCTAGAGAATAGAGAGAGTCTATCCCCCCACACTTCATTTGCTCTAGTGTCAATAGAGGTATTATGACCTCACCAGCATAACACCTTGCACAAGGCATGTATTTATTCCTAACAACGAGTTCAGCACCTGCCGTGCAAACGTGATATTACAGCCTACTCTTTAAATAAATCCACATTGATTCAACATAATTAATGCTATAATATTTCAAATCAAATCGAATAATACATCAAATTGATCACAGCGGTGGTCTAATAATACAATTGAATTGATTTTATTTTCTCAATTGAATAACTTTTTCGTTGTCATTTGTTTCGGCTTGAGACCCTATTTTGGTTAATTCGGTTGTTTTATTTTCTCACGTGTTTCTGCTATTGAAATGTAATCACATCTCGTGCACTTGTGGCTAATCCTGTCACAGCATCACCCAGGCAACCTCTCTCAAGTGTGGGCAGAAAACTCTGCTTTCTCTACACCCCCGGCCGATTTGTCCTAACCGCAATTACAAGCCTGGTCTCCATGCAGGCTCACGCTTCTAGTGCAAACCAACTAAGTCATATTGTAAAAATGTTATCTTTTATCACTTTATAAGAGCAATAACGTATGACCACCTACTAATGTCCTAACTAAAACCAGAGTACTCCTTCAAGCTGCTCCTCCTCTTTGACGTTATTACTGACAGTTTGGTGTTGTAATAATAAAATCGATCCCAATCCCTGTCGTTTGGCACTTCCGAGCAACAGGATTGGTCTGTAAGGGTTTAACATTTTATTTACCTCATAAACCAACCTCCGGCGTGTGGCAACATCATCAATAGTCAGTGTGTCACAACTTCAGCCTTCTACTAAATCGAAATAATTATCATATAGTCTGGCCTATCGAAATAAGACAAATATATGACGTTGACGTGCACCAATTTAGTCCAGCAGATATTAAGCAGATGGGCAGGTAAATACAACGAAATGATGAGATATGGAACCGAGGAACATGCCTCAGAGACGGGCTGTTTTTTGCTCCTGCTGAGACTATTTGAATAAGAATAACGCCAATAGAGTGGCTCAGGCTGAAAAAAAGGGTGACAAAAGCCCAGAGGAGCCCGAATTTGGACGAGGGACAACGCGTATAAGGAGTGAAAAGAAGTGAGGCGAGACGCGTACAATGGAACAATTCACCTTATAATCGCTTTGATATATTATACATGGCCGAAGACTCTAAACATTGTGTAATTATTTATAAATGACTGTCCCTCTACCCTCATTATACCGCCAGCAGAAAGGCACTGCAGGTCCCTGGCCAAACTATTTCTAAATAGTGCCCCCATCCACTTTTTCAAAGGAGAGGCGAGATCCTGGACATGGAATAAATAGAATAATTAATGGATATTGGTATGCCTGTCTCATAAAGATGTCTTTAAAAACCCTTTAAAAAATTGCCCTTTGCATGCGCTAGACGTTTTTACTGCTGTGCCCTTCATGTTTTGAATGTTAATTAGCCAGGGTTTGACTGTGGATTTGTGGAGAAAGTTGTGAAGATGAAGTAACCTGTCCTGCTTTAGATGCTAGATAGGCTAGATAGCATATAGCTCTAAAATGCGAATGCTTATGCATGCGTGCAACATTGTGCGCAATTACGCATTACGCATTACGCATTACGCACACTAGTTCAAATATGTTGGGGTGGTGGATTTCCTCATCTTTAATCAGAGTTTTCTGTGTATAAACTTTTTGAATACACTGTCTAAATGTTTGGTATCCTTGTTATGTCTATCTATTTTCTACAGCAACTTTTGTGTTTTGTTCGATAACTTGGAAAACAGTCCCATTTTCCAACATTTACTAAATCTAATTTTTCATTTAATTTCGATGTATAAGAAATTGTCAATTTTTGACAAATATGGTAGTGGATATGCCTATTGTTTTTACATGTTCGATTTTAGCTGATACTCATGCAGGTTTATAGGTATATAGACCGAATCTTGGACAGAAGATAGGCTCATGTATTTTTGGAGCGTGACCTTGCCTCCGGGGCTAAGCGTTCTGTCATTTGCTCCTTTTCTTCTTTCATTTAACTTTAAAGGTTTAACTTAAAGTGGGCTTGGTCTTTGGTCCAGGGATGGATAGCAACAGTAGTGCTCGCGTGGCTGGGCAGCGGTCCCCTGCTCTCATTGGACGGTCGTGATTACAGGCACGCTTCGGAGCGCGAACAAACAACAGGCATACATTATGCTAATGAGATGGCAGTGCGGCACGGGGCAGACCTGATGCACCCCATTCATCCATCCTTCACACAAATGCCAGCGCGAGAGGGGTACGACCATTGTCTGACCAGGGTATATAAGGTATCTGAGGCCAGTCGTGTGCCAGGCTCATTCGCTCACACGAGCTGATTCAAGCGCAAGAGAAAGACGCGTGCCTTGTACTCATCACACAAACTACTTTTCGGACTTTGGCTCCTTGAAAGACAACTGATACTGTACCTTCTTCAACCAGATTACTAAGGTGGGTTTCTTTCTGCTCTCAGAGTCCTTCGCCATTGCCTTGACTAGGCCTGCTTTCCAAACTTGACCATGCGCTCTTGCATTTTCAGTGTTTAACCCATTCCCTCTCCTCTTATTTCTGCAGGAAAAACATAATGTGCACCGCAATGGAGACCGTTTACTCTGACATGGACAGTTCGAGCTGCGACTACTTTACGCAGGATGACGAAGACTCGTGCAGCAGCATGCACGCTTCCTCCCCGTCATCCTCGATCGGCAAGCCCGCCTCCCCTGCTAGCGACAGCCAGGGCCCGTGCGCTACCGATATGGGACAGAAGAAGAGACGCAGAGGTAGAGCGAGGAATGAAGCCACCGTGCACGTGGTCAAGAAGAACCGGCGCGTAAAGGCAAACGACCGCGAGAGAAACAGAATGCACAGCCTGAATGACGCTTTGGAGACCCTCCGGACCGTTCTACCGGCGTTCCCCGATGACAGCAAACTCACCAAGATCGAGACTCTGCGCTTCGCTCACAACTACATCTGGGCGCTCTCCGAGACCATACGCATCGCGGACATTGAACAGCGCCAAAACAAATCACGGGCTGATGCGTCTCTCTTGCTTCCCAGCCCGTGCGTGATTGACGCCCCGAGTCCGGGCAGTGATGCATGCTCCTGGAGCTCCAGCGCGTCCTCCTCTTCCTCCTCTCCGTCTTATTGCACTTCAAGCCCCAGCAGCCCAGCCACCCATGATGACTATGGATGTTTCCAGACTGATGTTCTACAGTACAGCTATCACAACTTTGTACCAGGCATGTCCTACTAACTGAACTAAAGCCTTACCACAAACTTTTGTAGACTGCGAGATTGTTACAATAGAGCGATAGCAGAATAATGACTGAATGCATTCTTCAGTTAGTCTGTTGAAAGGGGAAAAAAAGGAATGATATTATTCACTGTTTGCCTTAACCCATGTCTCTTTGGGTGTGTTTTATACAGTTTGTTTGTTTTCCTATTTTTACATGCTCTATTTTACATTCGGATTGAACAATAATTTAATTTGGCCGACTTTTCCAAGTTGAGTATGATTGTTTTGCTACACGTTTTGTATTCCTCCAAAACATTTGCACTTTTTCCAGCGCAGACGACGCCTACTAGAAGTCCACTTCACAGATCTTAACCTCAACCTCTATTACAAGAGTATTATCATTAAAAAGAAGACCGATTTGCTTTTGTAGACTGAGGTGAAAAGTCAATTTTACAATTAGTAGAGCGATAATGCAGAAAAACGAGCGTGGAAATTCAGTTTCGCCGCTCTGACAATAGAGTGAAAGGCCGTCAGAAGACAAGGAGCTGGCTTCATACATTATGGAGATTGACCCCCTGAAAACTGCAATCCTGTTCAATAGAATGACTCAATCCCAAGAAGAGGCTAGAGAGGACCCTTCTACGACGTTTTTTTATTTTATTTATTCAAGTTTCGCCTGTCATAATGTATTTTGTATATAAATAGATTTCTATTCTATTTACATGAAAAGTGTGTGAATCATTTTTCTACAAATAAAAATATAACTTTAAAAAATATATATTTCTCAGTTTTTGGACTCTTCGAATGTTTTAGTTGCTGAGAGTTGAGCACTCAAAGCGTGCTGATTATCACACTGATGAAGCTCATTGCAAGTCCCATGAACACAACAATCATTGTTTTAATAATACAAATAATAACAGGGGCAGTTAGTGTCCTCGCGTGGCCTGTTCATGAAACAAAAGGGTGTGATTAATAAGATAACGGTTTTAGAGAGAGAGAGCACAGCAGGTGCATCCATCAGTTGAGGTTTTATTGCAGCTCATCACCCATGACCATCGACACTGTTGAATACATCATCTTTGGGGACTTTCTACAGACAAAATAGGAAAATATGAGATAGTTTAATGTGACCAAAAAAATCTGATAAATATTTCTGATTTTTTTTTGGCCACATTAACAATCTCAGAATTCCATATTTTGTCTGTATATATATTGTAGAAAGCAGATTAAAATAAATATTCAACTTGTTACACTATTTACACTGATAAATTACATTTCATCCCGTTAGGAAAATGTATTGAGGCCTTTGTATGAGTGGGACCAGTTTATAACCTTTTCTTTTGAAAGTTTCTATAGAACTGTCTTCTCTCAACCCAGATATGCATTTAAAGAGATTTTCCTTGTAGTTTGTTGTTGTTGTGATCATCCATCCCGCCCGGGATGATTTTATTTCTAAAGGGATTCAGGTTGAATTCTCCAGTTGGGGGTTCGGCGGCGTGAGGTCCTGCCAAGGCTCTTGTATCTGCACGTGTCGGGGATAGACGAGGATAATAGGAGAGCTGCGATCCCCAGGGGGACAAGCACATGCCAACTTACATGAAGAAAAATAGAATGGGGAAAATAGAAAGAAACCTGCCAAGGACCAAATACAAACATCTAGCTATTCAGGTCTTCTCATGGAGTAGTTATCCAATTGACTTATTTCACCCAGACACTGTAGGCGTCACCTTTCTACCACTAACTTGAATTTAATTCAACCGTTTAAAAACATTGTTTTTAAATAAACATCTTGTGGCCAAGTTATTTTCTGTAGATTCGTGTCTAGTTAGTTGGACTACTGTATGTAACGCAATGCCACCTGTTTCTCGGTTGTGTTCTATAATAATGGGTTCATGCGTTGCATCAGTGGTGACGTGTTATTGTGTACACTCTATATGAATATGGCGCTTTGTTCATATGCACGAGGCCATAAGCAATAGGACGACCGGGATTAACCGATGCAGAGCTCGTGCACCTGCCAGCTAATTGCCACCAGTCAGCCCCATGCAGTTCAAAAGACATTTGAATTGGATTGGTAGGCTATTGTAATTATCATTATCAAACCAAAAAACAACTTAGTATGCACTGGTATTACTATTTATCCTTTTACAATATTAGTTGTTTACCTGAATATGGTGTTACATAATGTGAAAGATAGAGAAGGGGGATTCATGTCTGAATTATTTCCATTCTGGTTTTCAGCTCATCCCAGATTGAGTAGAAAATGGTCACCTTTGAACATTCTTCTTCTTCTTATTATTCCCTCCCTCCCTGCCTGTTTGGCTGGCTTCATGAACACCACGATTCTTCTTTCAGATGCACAAAAGGCCACATTTCACCAGGGTCAGGCAGGGAGACCCCTAACCAGACCCACAACCTAACCTCCCAACGAGACAGAACTCTCTAGTCTACAAGCTCCATTAAACATCTTAACATTCTAGATTTTCAGCCATCACACATCTTAACATTCTAGACCTTCAGCCATCACACATCTTAACATTCTAGATCTTCAGCCGTCACACATCTTAACATTCTAGATCTTCAGCCATCACACATCTTAACATTCTAGATCTTCAGCCATCACACATCTTAACATTCTAGACCTTCAGCCATCACACATCTTAACATTCTAGACCTTCAGCCATCACACATCTTAACATTCTAGATCTTCAGCCATCACACATCTTAACATTCTAGATCTTCAGCCATCACATCTTAACATTCTAGATCTTCAGCCATCACACATCTTAACATTCTAGATCTTCAGCCATTACACATCTTAACATTCTAGATCTTCAGCCATCACACATCTTAACATTCTAGATCTTCAGCCATCACACATCTTAACATTCTAGATCTTCAGCCATCACACATCTTAACATTCTAGATCTTCAGCCATCACACATCTTAACATTCTAGACCTTCAGCCATCACACATCTTAACATTCTAGATCTTCAGCCATCACACATCTTAACATTCTAGATCTTCAGCCATCACACATCTTAACATTCTAGATCTTCAGCCATCACACATCTTAACATTCTAGATCTTCAGCCATCACACATCTTAACATTCTAGATCTTCAGCCATCACACATCTTAACATTCTAGATCTTCAGCCATCACACATCTTAACATTCTAGCTCTTCAGCCATCACACATCTTAACATTCTAGATCTCCAGCCATCACACATCTTAACATTCTAGATCTTCAGCCATCACACATCTTAACATTCTAGATCTTCAGCCATCACACATCTTAACATTCTAGACCTTCAGCCATCACACATCTTAACATTCTAGATCTTCAGCCATCACACATCTTAACATTCTAGATCTTCAGCCATCACACATCTTAACATTCTAGACCTTCAGCCATCACACATCTTAACATTCTAGATCTTCAGCCATCACACATCTTAACATTCTAGCTCTTCAGCCATCACACATCTTAACATTCTAGATCTCCAGCCATCACACATCTTAACATTCTAGATCTCCAGCCATACTGGTTGTCTTAGTAGAACAGAAAAGAAGAGATATGTGCTGCAGCACCAAACCTTTTCACAGTATGTATGCTTTTTTTTGTCTGCTACGTTGGTCTCGCTTACTCAACTTCTAAGACACAACTGCAATCTTATTTTCTGAAATGATTTGATATTTCAACCGTGTTATAGATGGTTTGTCTTGAACTATTGTACGGACCATGTTGTAAAGGAAGCTTTTATACATGTTTAGAGACAACAGAGGGACATTTCTGGATGGTTTTAGGTCTACTTAGTGGTACCTCTATTTCATACATCATTTAACAACAGCCATTACATATTGATTGTGTCAAGATGGTAGTAGCAGCAGGTTGCCAACCCCCAAGGCTCGTATTTGCCCAGGAAAGGGCCTCTGGCTCAGAGCATTAAGGACTGTCACCCCAGGGAGGAGTGGAGAAATGGGCTCACTTGGGGCAGACAGGGAGAGATGAATGAGCGTCAACTGGAACATTTAAACTGGACACCTAGTGAGTCATAATGTAGCTGTGAACAATAACATCCAGGTCATGATAAACAGATGAGAAGGATAGCATGATATTTACATTCACAATTATGCAATTAAATCCAATATAAGAGGAATAAAAAGTGATTCTTGTGTACTCAGGACTACAATGGAGTACTCACATCTTTTTTTGTATACAATATATCCAGGGAGCATAGAAGCAGTTAAAAAGGTCTGATCAAATACATACATTCACTCTAATCATGTTTAATTAAAATATACCTTTGGATACACATATCCAGATAATATGCCCAACCCTCCTCCCCTGATTGGTTGTTTTGGGTTGTCACCTCTCTTTGAAGATCATGTGAGTTTAAGTCTATCAGTAGTCTCATCCCAAACACAGGGATTAGCTAAAGCTTGCTAACAACAACACCCTCCACCTGCCCTCTACTACTCATGCAGATACCCCTGTCTGTCTCAACCCACACCACCTCAAGGTCAGGGAGGGGAATGATCCCCAGGTTGCAAGCCTCCCCTAAGGACTCATCAGGACCCATCAGACAGACTCTAACCCCTCACACCTTGTCAGTCTGTCATCACCAGAATGGTTCCTGAAGACCTGAGGTTAGCTGGCAGCTTGGCTGGATGATTAGGAGGGTTAATGACTTGTTGGTAAAATAGAGGCTTATTTTCTGTCTAATTGGTGTTGTCACCAGGTCTAAGTATCACAAACTCCTTCTTAGCACCTAGTTGTCTTGACAGCATGCGATACTTAGCCAACACGTTGACAGTATAAATAAATAAATCATTATGGAGTCGTTAAGATAAGAACTAATACATACAGTATTTCCCAATCAAATGATAAATAACAGTACTAGTACTTGCACATGAAACTATTCCAGATTTACAGTATACTATGCTCTTATTAGGGAGTCGAGAGGTACTAATGAAGACCACAGTCAGAAGAACGGCTTCTATCAAGACATTAGTCTGATTAAAAAGTGCTGGTATTCAACAGAGTAGCATTTTACGTGTTTTAATTTTTTTATTTACCTTTATTTAACTAGGCAAGTCAGTTAAGAACAAATTATTATTTACAATGACGGCCTAGGAACAGTCTTATCAAGACATTAGTCTGATTTAAAAAGTGCCGGTCTTCATCAGAATAGTATTGATCTAAATTGTAAATTCCTTAACATTGTTCTCAACTTAAAGCCCATTTTATGTGCTTTTTGTCTTCCCACTGTATCAGTTCTTCAACCACACAGTGTGAGGGAGAGAGAGAGAGAGGAATTTATCAACAGAAGCCTAAAGTTAGTTCCCTCTGGCCTCTGAGTGAAAAGGTAAGATAACTAGCTTTCTATCACATGAGCATTATGCCACAGACTCTGCTCTGAGCTACTGTTATTGACTGTGTTCCTCCAAGCACTCTGACTAGCTGTTCTTAGACCTCTCACTGTTTACGGCAGGGGATATAGGTCAATGACTGTTTAATACCAGTTGAGGTGGAGATAAAGACTCACAGTGAGTGAAGTTGATGGAGGGCACTGTTACACGGAGTTATAATGGCATAATATTGGTTATAACATGAACTCTTCATAAGGATGTTATAATGCCATAACATTGGTTATAACATGAACTCTTCATAAGGATGTTATAATGCCATAACATTGGTTATAACATGAACTCTTCATAAGGATGTTATAATGCCATAACATTGGTTATAACATGAACTCTTCATAAGGATGTTATAATGCCATAACATTGGTTATAACATGAACTCTTCATAAGGCCGCTTTGTGAAATGAGCAGACAGGATAACTGAGCTCACTGACTAGATATCAATAGGCTTTTATTTGACAGGTTTGTGAAGTGTAATATTGATCAGTTGTATCTTCATAATGCAGAAACTGTATGGTCTAATAAAATAACTCTATTCCTCAGAAAAATAACTCTATTCCTCTATTCCTCTTTTAAGAAGACAGCTACTCTATTTCGTCTTTTTGTGGGATGCCATAAACACCTTCATTGCTTGTCCCTGTAGTTACACTGATGTCCTGGTCATTTGAGATGGAACACATACAGCTGTAGTGAAAGACACACTGTGAGTGCAGATGTTCACCATGCTAGATTAGGCAGATGCCACCCATGACCTGAGGTAGAGAAAGGCCAACCTCCTTTAGGGGGAGAATGTTCACTTTAGAACGAGGAGGAAACAACGACAAAGAGGGTCCTAGCCCCAGGCCCTGACTGTTCCAACTGACTGCTCTCAGTATGGGAACATGTCTTGTCTTCATTTGAAACATGAGCTCCCAAACACACACCTACAGCCATATGCCCCTCCCACTAAACACACACCTACAGCCATATGCCCCTCCCACTAAACACACAATCACAGCACTCACACACGTGTATGCATACAGACGAATACACATATAGCTGCGTTTTTAATACGCTTTTTTTTAAAGTCTTTTTACTTTTCGTTTAAAATAGCTGAGAAAATTAATTGCCTTTTCAGTCACAGAAATGTAGTACTGTAGTAATGTAGTACTGTCATGTAATGTAGTACTGTCATGTAATGTAGTACTGTAATATAATTGTTACAAAATACGCTTCAAAGTCATTGAAATCAAATCAATGAAGATCTTGTTAATTTGTTATTATGCTCAGGAATAATACAGAATTCAAATGGTTAGGGAACGGATGTCACACACACTTGAAGGTAAGTGGTTAGCATTGAAGGTAAGTGTGTGTCAGGCCAGGTAACAAGTGCTCTTGACCATGATAAGTGCTGCCTAATTAGTCTGGAGTGGCTGGAGAGAGACAGAGAGAGATAGTGTGTGAGAGAGAGAGAGAGAGAGAGAGAGAGAGAGAGAGAGAGAGAGAGAGAGACAGAGAGAGAGAGACAGAGACAGAGACAGAGATAGTGTGTGAGAGAGAGAGAGAGAGAGAGAGAGAGAGAGAGAGAGAGAGAGACAGAGACAGAGACAGAGACAGAGACAGAGACAGAGATAGTGTGAGAGAGAGAGAGAGAGAGAGAGAGAGACAGAGACAGAGACAGAGACAGAGATAGTGTGTGAGAGAGAGAGAGAGAGAGAGAGAGACAGAGACAGAGATAGAGTGAGAGAGAGAGACAGACAGAGACAGAGACAGAGACAGAGACAGAGACAGAGATAGTGTGTGAGAGAGAGAGAGAGAGAGAGAGAGAGACAGACAGAGAGAGACAGAGATAGTGTGTGAGAGAGAGAGAGAGAGAGAGAGAGAGAGAGAGAGAGAGAGAGAGAGAGAGAGAGAGACAGAGACAGAGACAGAGACAGAGATAGTGTGTGAGAGAGAGAGAGAGAGAGAGAGAGACAGAGAGAGAGACAGAGAGAGACAGAGATAGTGTGTGAGAGAGAGAGAGAAAGAGAGAGAGAGAGAGATTCACTATGGTGAATCACTAAAACAATACAGAAATACACTACGGAAAAAGAAGGAACAGCATGTCAGAAATCAGCTCAATGTAATTGAAGAATCCATAGACTCTAACCACTTCTGGGAAAATTGGAAAACACTAAACAAACAACAACACGAAGAATTATCTATCCAAAATGGAGATGTATGGGTAAACCACTTCTCCAATCTTTTTGGCTCGATAACAAAGAATAAAGAGCAAAAACATATACATGATCAAATACAGATCTTAGAATCAACTATTAAAGACTACCAGAACCCACTGGATTCTCCAATTACATTGAATGAGTTACAGGACAAAATAAAAACCCTCTAACCCAAAATGGCCTGTGGTGTTGATGGTATCCTCAATGAAATGATCAAATATACAGACAACAAATTCCAATTGGCTATACTAAAACTCTTTAACATCATCCTTAGCTCTGGCATCTTCCCCAGTATTTGGAACCAAGGACTGATCACCCCAATCCACAAAAGTGGAGACAAATTTGACCCCAATAACTACCGTGGAATATGCGTCAACAGTAACCTTGGGAAAATCCTCTGCATTATCATTAACAGCAGACTCGTACATTTCCTCAATGAAAACAATGTACTGAGCAAATGTCAAATTGGCTTTTTACCAAATTACCGTACAACAGACCATGTATTCACCCTGCACACCCTAATTGACAACCAAACAAACCAAAACAAAGGCAAAGTCTTCTCATGCTTTGTTGATTTCAAAAAAGCCTTCGACTCAATTTGGCATGAGGGTCTGCTATACAAACTGATGGAAAGTGGTGTTGGGGGTAAAACATACGACATCATAAAATCCATGTACACAAACAACAAGTGTGCGGTTAAAATTGGCAAAAACACACAAATTTCTTCACACAGGGTCGTGGGGTTAGACAGGGATGCAGCTTAAGCCCCACCCTCTTCAACATATATATCAACGAACTGGCGCGGGCACTAGAGAAGTCTGCAGCACCCGGCCTCACCCTACTAGAATCCGAAGTCAAATGTCTGCTGTTTGCTGATGATCTGGTACTTCTGTCACCAACCAAGGAGGGCCTACAGCAGCACCTAGATCTTATGCACAGATTCTGCCAGACCTGGGCCCTGACAGTAAATCTCAGTAAGACCAAAATAATGGTGTTCCAAAAAAGGTCCAGTCACCAGGACCACAAATACAAATTCCATCTAGACACTGTTGCCCTAGAGCACACAAAAAACTATACATACCTTGGCCTAAACATCAGCGCCACAGGTAACTTCCACAAAGCTGTGAACGATCTGAGAGACAAGGCAAGAAGGGCATTCTATGCCATCAAAAGGAACACAAATTTCAACATACCAATTAGGATCTGGCTAAAAATACTTGAATCAGTCATACAGCCCATTGCCCTTTATGGTTGTGAGGTCTGGGGTCCGCTCACCAACCAAGACTTCACAAAATGGGACAAACACCAAATTGAGACTCTGCACGCAGAATTCTGCAAAAATATCCTCCGTGTACAACGTAGAACACCAAATAATGCATGCAGAGCAGAATTAGGCCGATACCCACTAATTATCAAAATCCAGAAAAGAGCTGTTAAATTCTATAACCACCTAAAAGGAAGTGATTCCCAAACCTTCCACAACAAAGCCATCACCTACAGAGAGATGAACCTGGAGAAGAGTCCCCTAAGCAAGCTGGTCCTGGGGCTCTGTTCACAAACACACCCTACAGAGTCCCAGGACAGCAGCACAATTAGACCCAACCAAATCATGAGAAAACAAAAAGATAACTACTTGACACATTGGAAAGAATTAACAAAAAAACAGAGCAAACTAGAATGCTATTTGGCCCTACACAGAGAGTACACAGCGGCAGAATACCTGACCACTGTGACTGACCCAAAATTAAGGAAAGCTTTGACTATGTACAGACTCAGCGAGCATAGCCTTGCTATCGAGAAAGGCCGCCGTAGGCAGACATGGCTCTCAAGAGAAGACAGGCTATGTGCTCACTGCCCACAAAATGAGGTGGAAACTGAGCTGCACTTCCTAACCTCCTGCCCAATGTATGACCATATTAGAGAGACATATTTCCCTCAGATTACACAGATCCATAAAGAATTCGAAAACAAATCCAATTTTGAAAAACTCCCATATCTACTGGGTGAAATTCCACAGTGTGCCATCAAAGCAGCAAGATTTGTGACCTGTTGCCACGAGAAAAGGGCAACCAGTGAAGAACACGCACCATTGTAAATACAACCCATATCTATGCTTATTTATTTTATCTTGTGTCCTTTACCATTTGTTCATTGTTAAAACACTGTATATATATATATAATATGACATTTGTAATGTCTTTATTGTTTTGAAACTTCTGTATGTGTGATGTCTACTGTTAATTTTTATTGTTTATTTCACTTTATATATTATCTACCTCACTTGCTTTGGCAATGTTAACACATGTTTCCCATGCCAATAAAGCCCTTGAATTGAATTGAATTGAATTGAGAGAGAGACAGAGACAGAGATAGTGAGAGAGAGAGAGAGAGAGACAGAGACAGAGACAGAGACAGAGATAGTGTGTGTGAGAGAGAGAGAGAGAGAGAGAGAGAGAGAGAGAGAGAGAGAGAGAGACAGAGAGAGACAGAGAGAGACAGAGATAGTGTGAGAGAGAGAGAGACAGAGACAGAGACAGAGAGGGAGAGAGAGAGAGACAGGGAGATAGAGCAAGAGAGAGACAGAGAGAAGGAGAAGGAGTGGCAAGACGATAGAGGGGTGGAGGTACACCTACCTGGATGGATACGCACTGTCACCTATGCCTGCAGAGCGAGCGACCCCACCCCACCCTGCCTCCACCTCCCTTAAACACGGCTTTTCTCTGCAGGCAAACGGGGGGGCGGCCAGGTGTCCACAGAGGCAGAACAGAGCCACAGGAAAGTGTCAATCAAGAGGTTAGCCATCCAGCTAGCTGCCCATATTCAGTTTTATTCCTCTCCAAAATAGAGGTCTGTCTAACCTAACCCCCTGCCCTTCCCTTCCCCACCCTGAGAAGAGAGGAGGTCCTCAGAGACCAGAGAGATAAACATCAGAGAAACCAGATCTCCATCCCAGTACTCAGGATAAACAGATGGGATGTTTCTTCTCAAATCACGAGAAGATAACCTCTTCCCCTCTCCTCCCATCTTTTACTGCCGGCGCTTGCACCTGTACCCACGCCTCAAGCGCCAGATTGTAGAAGATCATTATAGTTGCACTACGCTGATTCAATCTCTATATTTGTTTAATCATTTATTAATACCACTGTGGATGCTAGAATTGATTATACACCAGGAAAAGAGGTGTTCTGAATATACAAACCTCATTCTTTGCTAGTGAACATACTGTATTTTATAATGCATACCTATACAATTCATTTGTAGAAATGTATTTACAATTGAAAAATGTATTGGCTTTCTTTCAAGTCAAAGTGAGAATAGGAGGGAAAAATAACACTGGTGGCCTGTGACTTGAGGTGGACTGTGGTCTGAGGTGGCGAGTGACCTGAGGTGGACTGTGACCTGAGGTGGCCAGTGACGTGAGGTGGCCTGAGATCCGAGGTGGCCAGTGACCTGAGGCGGCCTGTGACCTGAGGTGGACTGTGGTCTGAGGTGGTGAGTGACCTAAGGTTTGCAGTGAGCTGGGGTGACCTGAGGTGGACTGTGGTCTGAGGTGGACTGTGGTCTGAGGTGGTGAGTGACCTAGGGTGGCATGTTGCCTGAGGTGGCCATTGACCTGAGGTGGCCTGTGGTCTGAGGTGACCTGTGACCTGAGGTGAACTGTGACCTGAGGTGGACTGTGACCTGAGGTGGCGGTATATAGTTCCTGAAGCCCTAGGAAGATCCATCTATTTCTATTGTGTGTTTTACTGTCTGGGCTGGGGCCATTACTAAGGTCAGGCTGTGAGGTTTTTATGAGAACTTAATCAGGACTGAGGAAGGCAGAACCCCCTCCTTGTCTTCAACAATTACCATGAAATTCTAAATGTCCACACGGCCCACAGAAACCCCACGTTTCACAAGTGTCAAGCAAAGGGCGAGGACTCTGGCTGTGTGTGCCCCCACCCCTCTCCTTCCCCCTTACATTTCTCTCCTACCAACCCTCCTGAGCTGAGCTGAACTAGGACACCACTACAGCGTAGGGATATTTAGGGTGCTGCATTCAGTGGAGCTGAGCTGATCTAGGACACCACTACAGCGTAGGGATATTTAGGGTGCTGCGTTCAGTGGGGCTGCAGCTGAACTAGGACACCACTACAGCGTAGGGATATTTAGGGTGCTGCGTTCAGTGGGGCTGAGCTGAACTAGGACACCACTACAGCGTAGGGATATTTAGGGTGCTGCGTTCAGTGGAGCTGAGCTGAACTAGGACACCACTACAGCGTAGGGATATTTAAGGTGCTGCGTTCAGTGGGGCTGCAGCTGAACTAGGACACCACTACAGCGTAGGGATATTTAGGTGCTGCGTTCAGTGGGGCTGCAGCTGAACTAGGACACCACTACAGCGTAGGGATATTTAGGGTGCTGCGTTCAGTGGGGCTGCAGCTGAACTAGGACACCACTACAGCGTAGGGATATTTAGGGTGCTGCGTTCAGTGGGGCTGAGCTGAACTAGGACACCACTACAGCGTAGGGATATTTAGGGTGCTGCGTTCAGTGGAGCTGAGCTGAACTAGGACACCACTACAGCGTAGGGATATTTAGGGTGCTGCGTTCAGTGGGGCTGCAGCTGAACTAGGACACCACTACAGCGTAGGGATATTTAGGGTGCTGCGTTCAGTGGGGCTGTAGCTGAACTAGGACACCACTACAGCGTAGGGATATTTAGGGTGCTGCGTTCAGTGGGGCTGCAGCTGAACCCCTGACCTCTGTAGTTTGAAGAGAAGAGGCAATTTCCAGGGCAATAAACAGTACCATGGCAACAGCTACTGCAATAGCCACCCTTCTAGAATGCTACTTTATGTCTCCTGTGTTGTGCGTTGACGTTGACTATCCATCCATAATCAGTGGGATATTTAAATGTATTTAGTCTTTAGATGTAGCGTTTGTCAGTATCCTGTTCGTAAAAGAACAAGTTAAGTGAAGAAGAGAGGTCATCTACAGCTCATGTTGACTTTCTGGAATTATTTGAGAGAAAAATTAAATTAAAAAACGAAGTAAAAAAAAGTATATCATATTTTCGTACGCTTCGAAGAGTACAATTTTTAAAGGTGCAATGTTGCATAAAAATAATTTCAGCAGCATTGCAGTACAATAAACGTTTCCTATTTTTTGTAACAGTTGTCTCTTTCTACAGTCGCTGGCTCCCTGTTGCTGGTTGAATGAGGAGGCCCGTTTTCCAGCTCATACAATACAGCTGAATTCCTCCATTCATTTGGATCTCTCTTTTAGTTTAAAAAAAAAAAAAAGTTTAAATTCACCATGAAGACAAGTATAAATCAGACATGTAAGTTGGGTCTACTGCACGATGGGGCCAAACAATGCTGCTGGAAGAAGAGGAAAAGAAGGCTAACGCCATAATGTAAAATAGTTAAAAGCTTATTAGAGCCATTGAAGGGCGGCCTGATTTCCACTTTGTTTCGGAACACCCTGAGCTCGGCCTTTCAAGTGATTGTGAAGGGAGCAATTCAAATCTCTTTGGACCCATATGAATGAAGGCCTCTTAAAGCTCTTTTATAAGCCAGCAAATTCCCCACAGGCGTATGCCCTTTAGGTCCATTACTGATTTACCCAGAGCATTCATCTCAGGCCTTCTGCTTCTCACAGACCCATTGTTCTCCCCTCACCACCCCAGCACCTGACAACTCTAGAACCAGGCTTCTCAACTGATACTTAAAACGTATAGGCCCAAAATAAGTATACAATTTTGCTATATATATTTTTTCACCTTCTCTCTTCTCTTTTATTTATTTTTTTTGCATGAAAAAACTGAATATAAAAAAAGAAATGGATCAATTTTCTTTCTCCTCACCAATGGGGTAGACAGAGCTAACATAGTGGTTGGTAATGTTAACACTGAGGTCTGAATGAGACGGAGGCGGATCCGGCCCTCTTCTCTCTCTCTCTCTCTCTCTCTCTCTCTCTCTGGGCAGAAAAGAAGTCTTGATCCTTTTTCTTTCTTGTCCTTTGGATAAAGGAGTGAAAAAGTTCCAAGTGGGCCCATTGGGTCTGTACTTAGATTAATTAGGGTTTCTTCTAGAGTCTATTCAGACCATCTCTCAAACACGGCTCCAAGTTACATTATGGAAAGTTTTTCACAGTCATTTGCATTTGTTTGTGTGTCCCGGGTGAATGTTGAGGAGCACTTGGAGAGAGACAGAAAGAAATTATAATAAAGAGAGAGGGAAAATATTCTGTTAATAGCTTTTTCACTGTTTCTATACTGTTGTCGTTGCCCATTCATGTTAAACAACACTCCAAAAAAATAAGTGCTTTTAAGAAAATAAAGAAATTATGTAAAAGGAGAAGTATAAACTAGATCTGTGAATGGTTGGTTGAAATATCTAACACTCAAAGAAATGTGAGAATACATTTCTGAATGTGTGTGTGTGTGTGTGTGTGTGTGTGTGTGTGTGTGTGTGTGTGTGTGTGTGTGTGTGTGTGTGTGTGTGTGTGTGTGTGTGTGTGTGTGTGTGTGTGTGTGTGTGTGTGTGTGTCTGTGTGTGTGTCTGTGTGTGTGTGTGTGTGTGTGTGTGTGAACTCATGCATTATAATCACATTGAACAACTAATGTTGCTAATAACGCACCTATACCGCATCCAAAAAAACTTCTGAAAAATAATTTACACAAAACACGTTTTGGAGATTTGTCATTCAATGGTATTCTATTGTCAATACAATAGTATTTATTTAGCCTCATTTTGATCTGCTAGAGGGGGGGGGGGATGCTCAACTATTTCACTGTGGTGTAATTCATTCAAACACCTGTTACGAAGCAGTGGAGGTATATCTTTTTTTTTGTTGCTTAATCTTGAAATACAGCTACTAAAGATATTGTCATATTGCTAATCTTTGATCATACATGTATATGGATGCTGATAGATAGAACTCATTTTGGGATTTGGAGCGAGGAAGTCACCGAAACAAAACAAATCGTTGAACTATTTAATGATATTGTGATGACCCCCCCACTGACAACAAACAAACTATCGACCCACATGTTGGTCTTGGAGGCAGCGCAATTAATGAACTTGAATCATCGTGGAGCCCCATTCTCCATCTGAGTACATCTCGTGTCAATAGCTGAGACCGTCACCGGGCACGTGAGACAACAACGGATCAGTCACTCGTCCGGGACGAGTGGGGGTCCCGTGCAACGTTGCAGGCCGAGACGAGTGAGGGGTCCCGTGCAGCGCTGCAGGCGAGTGAGCGCTGCAGGCTGAGACGAGTGGGGGTCCCGTGCAGCGTTGCAGGCCGAGACGAGTGGGGGTCCCGTGCAGCGCTGCAGGCCGAGCAGTGTTGCAGGCAGGCTGAGACGAGTGGGGGTCCCAGCGCTGCAGGCCGAGCAGTGTTGCAGGCTGCAGGCCGAGAGTGGGGGGCAGCCCATGCAGTGTTGCAGGCAGGCGAGACGAGTGGGGTCCCGTGCAGCGCTGCAGGCTGCAGGGGTCCCGTGCAGCGCTGCAGGCTGAGACGAGTGGGGGTCCCGTGCAGTGTTGCAGGCCGAGGCAGTGGGGGTCCGTGCAGCGCTGCAGGCCGAGACGAGTGTGGGGTCCCATGCAGTGTTGCAGGCCGAGACGAGTGAGGGGTCCCATGCAGTGTTGCAGGCCGAGACGAGTGAGGGATCCCGTGCAGTGTTGCAGGCCGAGACAAGTGACAACAGTGGTGTTGAGGTGAGACCCACACTTCCACTGTCTCTATATTAAACGATACAGTCAGCACTATGCACATTTGGTGACATTTTGATTGAGTCCTAATCTTCAAAGATATTTCGGAATCTATAGCCATCAGTCTTGGCTGTAATACTCCTCACACCTGCCAAAGATGTTGTAAACTGACCAATTCTTCCAACTTTATTTGTCATTATCTCTTTACTGAACATAGTGGATTGAGCTTGGTGAATTTGTGGATTTGTACAGTTATTTGCATTGGCACATCTTGGATAATGTGTAGCACCTGCTTCTCCCTGGCTGGGAGACTCACTCAACTGGAGCTGCATCAATCACATTGTTAGCAGAAGGCAGACAGACAGACAGACAGACAGACAGACAGACAGACAGACAGACATGATCCACAGGCCATCTCATTAACCTCTATAGTATGCAATAGGATTTCAACAATGAGAGAGAGGGAGAGAGAGTAGAGAGTAGAGAGAGAGAGAAGAGAGTAGAGAGAGAGAGAGAGAGAGAGAGAGAGAGAGAGAGAGAGAGAGAGAGAGTAGAGAGAGAGAGAGAGAGAGAGAGAGAGAGAGAGAGAGAGAGAGAGAGAGAGAGAGAGAGAGAGAGAGAGAGAGAGAGAGAGAGAGAGAGAGAAAGAGAGAGAGAGAGAGAGAGAGAGAGAGAGAGAGGGATTTTCTGATCTTTTGGTGAGAAACAGTGTTTTTTAATAAGAAGTTTTCATTGAAATGGCTTGAAGTGTTTGTTGTGGAGTACAAAGCTTGATCGGTATAAAATTATCTTTGTTACGACAGTACTACCGCTCCAAGAACGGTTTCTTTACCTCAAGGATACATAGCACACAAAGAGGCAAAAGGGTGAATGGAAACAGTGTATTACAGACTTGCAAAACAAGGAGGTCGTCTGTGGACATCAAATCTTCCTGGTTCCTCCAGCCCTCTCATGCGTCCAACAACATCTTCCCTGGTTCACCTTTGTACCTCGCCCTCACCCTCGACAGCTCCTTGGGGAATGGCGCTCATGTGCGTTTGAACTCTGCTTCCCTCCCTCCACAATACAGCCCACCCGAGGCCCCTCTCCATTTCCTTGCAAAGCTATGAGCACGTCCACACAGGGGTCACAAGGGGCATCCCAAAGTGGATAACAAAGCTTTGAAAAGCTTCGCCACTTGAAGATCGCCTGACGGAACCCCTTGGCCCAGTCCCCCTCCTCCCCTTCCTCCCTCACAGAGAGGCTCAAAGTGTTGCCTGTCAGATTGGCCCACCCTCACTCACATCAGGTCCTGTAGCCTGGAGCTGTTTCTGTCCATGTCCAGCTACCAACACAAAGAGAGCCCCTCACTGCAGAACGCTCCTAAGGCTGCACTCCGCAAGCTCCTCAATACCTAGCCCTCATAACAATAGACATGGCAATGGTGGCTATAGTCCAAACAGTAATTGTGGATAGTGTGTCGGTCATGAAAAGTACAGTCTTCAGATTTGATCTCTAATTCTTGGTGGTATAAGAAAATACCCCCGCCTATCCAGCGCTCCCCTCCAGGGTCAGAGAGCGCCTCAACAACTGGCAGTAGTCACGGTTCTGTGACCTCTACTGCTGTGGTGTATCAGCTTACTCTCAGAGATTTAGCCCAAGCTTGGCGACTGCAATAGACTTTTCCATTTTAGTTTAATCTTTGTGCTATCTTAAATTCAATATCTTTTCTTTATACCATTCTGATTGGCTCACGTTCTTCCAATTGAACAGTAGTCACATTTTGAGCATCGTGAACATTTCTAGATTTTAATTTTCAAATAATTTGTTTCATTGTGAGAAGAAAAAAAAAATCTGTCTCATGATCTGCATCTTTTTGATACAAATGAATTCAGATCAATTCTATTTGTTTTTCCTAAAATGTCCCAGCTGATGACAAGTAGCCACGCAGACCCAGCTGCAATCCAGGAGAGAACAGGCACCACTTCCCCTAATGTCACCCACTCTGTTCCCTCATCCCCTGTACTCCTATCCTAATGTCACCCACTCTGTTCCCCCACTCCCCCTGTACTCCTATCCTAATGTCACCCACTCTGTTCCCCCACTCCCCTTGTACTCCTATCCTAATGTCACCCACTCTGTTCCCTCTTCCCCTGTACTCCTATCCTAATGTCACCCACTCTGTTCCCTCTTCCCCTGTACTCCTATCCTAATGTCACCCACTCTGTTCCCTCTTCCCCTGTACTCCTATCCTAATGTCACCCACTCTGTTCCCTCATCCCCTGTACTCCTATCCTAATGTCACCCACTCTGTTCCCTCATCCCCTGTACTCCTATCCTAATGTCACCCACTCTGTTCCCTCATCCCCTGTACTCCTATCCTAATGTCACCCACTCTGTTCCCTCATCCCCTGTACTCCTATCCTAATGTCACCCACTCTGTTCCCTCAGCCCCTGTACTCCTATCCTAATGTCACCCACTCTGTTCCCTCATCCCCTGTACTCCTATCCTAATGTCACCCACTCTGTTCCCTCATCCCCTGTACTCCTATCCTAATGTCACCCACTCTGTTCCCTCATCCCCTGTATTCCTATCCTAATGTCACCCACTCTGTTCCCACTTCACCCCCTTTATCCCCTCCTATCCTAATGTCACCCACTCTGTTCCCTCCCCCCGTTCACATGTCACCCCCTGTACTCCTATCCTAATGTCACCCAATGTCACCCACCCCCCCACCTTGGGGACTTGGAATGGGGACTTAGTATTACCTGTAGCGGTAACTTTTAACCCAACTCATCTGCTCCCTCCGTCCATCTTTGGGTTTGGGGCCCCCCACTGTGCACACAGGACAGAACAAGGGTGGACTGAGATGGGATGGGTATGGGATGTGGGGGGCTGCAGAAGTGTGCCGCCTGGCAGCCAAAAGCCTCCCTGAAAGAGCCAAGCAGGAGATCAATGCAAGCCCCCTGAAAATCCTGTTAGCTCTCAAAAGGCACTTGTTGCCTTGGCTTAGACCTCTGGCTCTCACTAGCCTGGCCGGCCTGGCCTGCCCTGGGCTACTCTTTGTGCACCTTGTCTTTTTCATAGATTTTATCACATTAGTTCCAGGGTGAGCTGGAAATCGGCAATAATTACGAGTTCTGTGATGCTGTCAAGACGGAGGGGGACGGGGGCAAAGGGGCACGCTGCAGGGTGGGGTGGGTAGGGATGGGGTGTGGGGTGGGGTGGGTAGGGGGTGTGGGGCTGGTGGGGGGATAGGGGGTGGGGGTGCTGCAGGGTGGGGGGGGTGGGTAGGGGGTGGCGGTGGTGGGGTGGGTGGGTGCTGCAGGGTGGGGTGGGGGGTGGGTAGGGTGGGGTGGGTAGGGGGGGTGCTGCAGGTAGGGGGTGGGGTGCGGTGGGGGGTAGGGGGGGGTGCTGCAGCGTGGGGTGGGTAGGGGTGGCGGTGCTGCAGGGTGGGGTGGGTGCTGCAGGGTGGGGGGGGGGGGTGCTGCAGGGTGGGGTGGGTAGGGGTGGGGGTGCTGCAGGGTGGGGTGGGTAGGGGGGGGGTGCTGCAGGGTGGGGTGGGTAGGGGTGGGGGTGCTGCAGGGTGGGGTGGGTAGGGGGGGGTGCTGCAGGGTGGGGGGGTGGGTGCTGCAGGGTGGGGGTAGGGGGGGTGCTGCAGGGTGGGGTGGGTAGGGGTGGCGGTGCTGCAGGGTGGGGTGGGTAGGGGGGGTGCAGGGTGGGGTGGGTAGGGGTGGGGGTGCTGCAGGGTATCTGTTCAATAGGGGAGACTTTTTGTTAGTTCTTGATGCTTCAAAAAATATATATATTGAGGCAGAGCATGAATGTTAATCTGGAAGATTCCTTTGGTGGGATTCAATACATCTGGAGAAAGACGGACGGACGGACGGACGGACGGACGGACGGACAGACAGACAGAAACAGACAGAAACAGACAGAAACAGCAAGATGAAAAAAATGAAACAAAACATTGAACATGCTACCTAATGATAATCACAATGTAAACGTAGAAAACATTTTAAAGGTACTCCCGTCCTTGACAAGAATCCTTGAAAACATGAGTAATTTTCTGTTATATGCATATTAAAGAGCCTGGGGGAAACAAGGACCAGGAGAGCATTACATCATTGTGGGCTGTGTGTCACGCTTCAGCTGTCACAAACTGACATTCCAACTCTCTAGAGTATGCCAGATAAATGATCAACTGGTCCTGTTGACCAATCACTGCTCTCCCTTTCTTATGCGTGGATGCATGGGCAGCAGCCGCCCACTCCAACACTTGACGTAATGCTTCTCTGGCAGATCCTCAAATCCTCCAGTTTCCTGTTTCTCATTATCAGAGGACCAGAGGAGACAATTGATCACTGACTCCAGTGGGGCTTTGGTCTGACGTTGATCCAGCAGCAGTAGCAGTAGTGGTGGGTTGGTTTAAGTAGGGCCACTGGGCATCCATCATGGTCCATCATGGCTCCTGAGGACCTGTCAGTGGGGTGAGGTAGCAGATAGGCTGTCGCTATCAGCCTGACAATAGAATGATTACCAAACGGACTAATATCCCCAGCCAGGCCAGGCAGGACTCTCCTCTTTCACAGTGAAATACAGTAGGAGGGAGCAGAGGGGGGGTGAGGAGGATGTCAATACGGCAGGGGGAAATGACCTGGAAGAGGAAGGGTCATCTTTTTATGCCATCCAGATTCCAGACGCATATTCTTAAAGATGTACCTAAATGGTGGCTTTATTACTGAATAAGTAGAGAGTTCAAAAGATACACTGAAATCATGAAACAGAGTAACTCAAGAAGGCTGAGGTAATACGGTTAATTGAATCCATGCTGGAAAGGATACCAAAGGGTGACACTACTGAATAAGGTTTGGTTTGTTGACATAGTTCTTGTCAGAACTCAATGGAACATGTTGATGAATTGTTAATTAACTGTATACAATAGCTAGCACAACTAGTGGGGATGACAAAGACCAGAAATGTTGTATGGACAATTTGTTTTTGTTAACCTTTATTTAACATGGCAAGACAGTTAAGAACAAATTCTTATTTACAGTGACTGCCTACCCCGGGGCCGACGCTGGGCCAATTGTGCGCCTCCCTATTGGACTCCCCAATCACGGCCGGATGTGATGCAACCTGGAGTCAAACCAGGGACTCTTGCACTGAGATGCAGTGCCTTAGACCACTGGGCCACTCAGGATCCCAAACTAAAAGGAGAAGGGTCCATTCTAGTGTCCGTTATAATGACTGTCATAAAACAACACTTTCAGGGCTCTAAAGTGCGACATTTTGGTTGCATATGCTCCTAGATATTTTGCTGTGCGACCTGAAAATGTATTTTGGCAGCACCAGTTGCAATCAGGAAAAAATACATACCCAAATGCTAATTGTTGTAATAATAGGCTTTGCTGTGCAGTTGTTTCCAAGTGCCCTGGAGAGAAGAAAAAACCAAGGCAGATTTGTTCAATCCAAAGCCTACATATAAAGAAAATAATAAATAATGAATTAGGGATTTGTATTTCGTGCATCTTTCTGAAGATGTAATAGCATGGGAATGCCTGTCTGCTACTTTGTGTCGCCAGTTGGTGACGCCAAAACAGTTATTTCTCAAGGCTTTCCCATAAAACCTTCCAAACGAAATGATAACTGCAAAGTAGGCTTAGCAGGAAGAATGACATGATATCATGATGATTTGTATTAATTGGGTGGTGTTTGTTTTGAAAACTCTGCTATTGAGCATGGGGTACAGAAACACTCTGTTGTGGTGTCCATTTTAATTAAAGGGCAACTTTACCCTCCAAAATACATTTTGTATTTTCTTCCCCAGACCTCAAAAGTGGTTTCTTCATGCGGTTTAAGCATTGTTGTGGACTTAAAACATCCAATCTGGTTGTTTTTCCTAATAAAACAAGCATTATTTTGAGAGTAGAAACCTGGGTGGGGGTATTATTATTAAATGTATTGACTGGTAAGAATTCTGAGTGTGTGGTAGATCTATTTGCCTCAGAGGCTGGTGGACCAAAAAGTTTGTTTTTAGGCCCTATTCATAAATTATGTCGTGGGTCGTTCCAAAACAAACCACTCGCAGACATTTGTTTACACCTTGTTCAGTCATGTTAACCTGGTAACTTTACCAGTATATCTAAACCTCAGTCATGTTACCTCATTAGCTAGCTAGCTAACAGCATGGTAACTTTACCAGTATATCTAAACCTCAGTCATGTTACCTCATTAGCTAGCTAGCTAACAGCATGGTAACTTTACCAGTATATCTAAACCTCAGTCATGTTACCTCATTAGCTAGCTAGCTAACATCATGGAAACTTTACCAGTATATCTAAACCTCAGTCATGTTACCTCATTAGCTAGCTAGCTAACAGCATGGTAACTTTACCAGTATATCTAAACCTCAGTCATGTTACCTCATTAGCTAGCTAGCTAACAGCATGGTAACTTTACCAGTATATCTAAACCTCAGTCATGTTACCTCATTAGCTAGCTAGCTAACAGCATGGAAACTTTACCAGTATATCTAAACAGCTGGCAGCACAGAAATAAAGGAAAAAGGATAGCTTCTTCACTCAAAAACTTGGCGCTCTTAAAGAGACAGCGTGGAATTTTCTATGTAATAGATCTCTATAGGTAGTGGTTTTACACAATATAGAAACATAATATTCCACAAATTAATTTGTCATTTCAATGACAGGTTTTTGTATCAACGTTTTAGATTTTTACAATAAACAATTGTCTTTACAGGGTTAAATATTAGTTTCTAGAACACAACATGTGCTTCAAAAGTAGCTAGAACGTGTTCATATATGTAGGTCCAATACTCTATATCTCAATCAATTAAAAAATATACAGTACCAGTCAAAAGTTTGGACACATCTGCTCATTCCTGGGTTTTCTTTATTTTTACTATTTTCTACATTGTAGAATAATAGTAAAGACATCAAAACTGTGAAATAACACACATGGAATCATGTAGCAAGCAAAAAAGTGTTAAACAAATCATATATTTTATATTTGAGATTCTTCAAAGTAGCCACCCTTTACCTTGATGACAGCCTTACTATTGGCATTCTCTCAACCAGCTTCATGAGGTAGTCACCTGGGATGCATTTCAATTAACAGGTGTGCCTGCTTAAAAGTTAATTTGTGGAATTTCTTTCCTTCTTAATGCGTTTGAGCTAATCAGTTGTGTTGTGACAAGGTGGGGGGGGTATACAGAAGATATACCTATTTGGTAAAAGACCAAGTCCATATTATGGCAAGAACAGCTCAAATAAACAAAGAGAAACGACAGTTCATCATTACTTTAAGATATGAAGGTCAGTCAATACGGAACATTTCAAGAACGTTGAACATTTCTTCAAGTGCAGTCGCAAAAACCATGAAGCGCTATGATGAAGCTGGCTCTCATGAGGACCACCACAGGAAAGGAAGACCCAGAGTTACCTCTGCTGCAGAGGATAAGTTCATTACAGTTACCAGCCTCATAAATTGCAACCCAAATAAATGATTCACAGAGTTCAAGTAACAGACGCATCTCAACATCAACTGTTCAGAGAAGACTGCATGAATCAGGCCTTCATGGTCAAATTACTGCAAAGAAACCACTACTAAAGGACACCAATAAGTAGAAAAGACTTACTTGGATTATCTTCATGCTTCACAGTGGTTCCCATCGTGAGGCATGGAGGAGGAGTTGTGATGGTGTGTGGGTGCTTTGACTATTAGGGCTATTTGACCAAGAAGGAGAGTGATGGAGTGCTGCATCAGATGACCTGGCCTCCACAACCACCTAACCTCAACCCAATTTAGATGGTTTGGGATGAGTTGGATGGCGGAGTAAAGGAAAAGCAGTCAACAAGTGCTCAGCATATGTGGGAACTGTCACACCCTGGCCAAAGATAGGTTTTTATTCTCTATTTTGGTTAGGCCAGGGTGTGACTAGGGTGGGCATTCTAGTTTCTTTATTTCTATGTTTTCTATTTCTTTGTTTTTGGCCGAGTGTGGTTCCCAATCAGAGGCAGCTGTCTATCGTTGCCTCTGATTGGGAATCATACTTAGGCAGCCTTTTCTCCAGCTGTGTTTTGTGGGTAGTTGTTTTCTGTATAGTTTATTTGCCTTACAGAACTGTTCGTCTTTCACTTTGTTATTTTGTTCGAGTGTTTTGATAAATAAAAATCATGAACACTTACCACGCTGCGCTTTGGTCCATGCCTTCCGACGACAGGCGTAACAGGAACTCCTTCAAGACTGTTGGAAAAGCATTCCTCATGAAGCTGGTTAAGAGAATGCCAAGAGTGTGCAAAGCTGTCATCAAGGCAAACGGTGGCTACTTTGAAAAATCTCAAATCTCAAATGTATTTGTATTGTTTAACAATTTTTTGGTTACTACATGATTCCATATGTGTTATTTCATAGTTTTGATGTCTTCACTATTATTCTACAATGTAGAAAATAGTAAAAATAAAGAAAAACCCTTGAATGAGTAGGTGTGTCCAAACTTTTCACTGGTACTGTATATCTTCTGATGCTCCTAGATTTTATGTTTTGCTTTTTAACTTTTTAAATTGTGAGCGCCAGTTCAATGATTTGTATTTATTTATTTAGTGCCTTGGTTACAATGATTGTAAACCAACAGTGAAGCCAAGAAAAATAATATGGAGAACAACAAAATGTGCCCCATTTCTCTCCTAGAACAATTACAAATTCATATTTTGTGTCAGTAGAAACATGGAATAATTCTGGATTCTAAGGACACTAGTTACATTTTACAGCGGCTGTGAAAAGAGCTGTTGAATTCTTTAAATAGGACATCAGTTTTAGACATGAACTGTAAAAAGGTTGCATTATATGGATATTTTGTGATCAGCAACAATGATGAACTATAACTAATTATGTCAGTTATCTTGATAAGGCATGAGAGCTCATGAATTTATGAACAACACTTCATAGATTGAAGAAAACCAAAGATAAAGGCAGGTAGCTAGCCAACTATAGCAAGTGCTATGCTAACCATATCTGCTAGCTGTAGGCTAAATTAGAAATTCTAGCTAGCAGACTACACAAAACTATACATCTTTGAGGACATGTTCAAAATCGCACTTCTTTTTGGTCTAAGATGTGTTTGTACCTTGGAGGCCATCGGCTTGCTAGCAGGCTGTGAGCAGTAGCCTAGCTGTGAGAGGCAGCCACAGCAACCAATTATTTTCCCCCTAAATAAATATTCATGCTTACCCCACTCTATAGCCAAGAGGTGTCCACTGTTCACTAATTGGACTGTCAAAAAACAGAATAGAGGAGGGGCAATGTTTCCTGTGAGGCCAACAGCCATTCATTACAGATGTCCTATTCCTCTTAGGTAACCTGACCCGAGTGCAGTACTAGCCCAGAGTGCCTGGCCCCTTCTTAAGAGTTGGCCACTGTGGTGCCACCTTCAAACCCATTCTATTGTCCCTAACTCAGAGGCAAAGATTATGTGGTCCGGGTTAAAAACAAGGGAGAAGACCCCACTCCAACCCACTCCTCCCCTTTAAAACCTCCCTTAAATGGTCCCTATACAGCGTGGTATGGTTTCACACATTAGGGAGCACTTGACTAACCCTTCAGGTTGCTACGGTCACCTGGTGTCTTTGCCACCCAGCAGGATGTGGCTTTTATCTTTTGTAGCCGAGAGGGGAACGGGGAAGAATGGGCGGTGTATCTACCATGCAGCTGGTATAGAAGGCCTGTCTGTTCCCAAACCTCCCTTCACTCCCAGATACCCCACCAGCTTTACCCCAGTCACCCCATGTTCCCACCGACACCATACCAAAAAATAGCTTTTCGTCTTCCCTAGGAGAATTATACGTGAGAGTACACAAAAGTGAAAGTGTACATAGTTTTTATTGATGAGATACCACCTCCACTACTACCACCTCCACTACCACCTCCACTACCAACTCCACTACCACCACCACCTCCACTACCACCTCCACTACCACTACCACCACCTCCACTACCACTACCACCACCTCCACTACCACCACCACCTCCACTACCACCTCCACTACCACCTCCACTGCCACTACCACCTCCTCCACTACCACTACCACCACCTCCACTACCACCTCCACTACCACTACCACCACCTCCACTACCACCTCCCCTACCATCTCCACTACCACCTCCACTACCACTACCACCACCTCCACTGCCACCTCCACCACCACCTCCACTACCACCACCTCCACTACCACCTCCCCTACCACCTCCACTACCACCTCCACTACCACTACCACCACCTCCACTGCCACCTCCACCACCACCACCTCCACCACCACCACCTCCACCACCACCTCCACCACCACCTCCACTACCATCTCCACTGCCACCTCCTCTACCACCACCTCCACTACCAACACCACCTCCACTACCACCTCCACTACCACCACCTCCACCTCCACCACTCCACCTCCACCACCTCCACTACCACCACCTCCACCTCCACTACCACTACCACCTCCTCTACCACCACTACCACCTCCACTACTACCACCTCCACTACCACTACTACCACCTCCACCACCACTACCACCTCCACCACCTCCACTACCACTACTACCACCTCCACCACCACACCACCTCCACCACCTCCACTACTACTACTACCACCTCCACCACCACCACCTCCACCACTACCACCTCCACCACCTCCGCCACCACCACCTCCACTACCACCTCCACCACTCCACTACCACCACCACCTCCACTACCACCTCCACTACCACTACCACCACCTCCACTACCACCTCCACTACCACTACCACCACCTCCACTACCACCTCCACTACCAACTCCACCACCACCACCACCTCCACTACCACCTCCACTACCACTACCACCACCTCCACTACCACCTCCCTGCCACCTCCACCACCACCACTACCACCTCCACTACCACCTCCACTACCAACACCACCTCCACTACCACCTCCCACCACCACCTCCACCTCCACCCACTACTACCACCTCCACCACCTCCACTACTACCACCTCCACCTCCTCTACCACTGCCACCTCCACTACTACCACCTCCACCTCCACTACCACTACTACCACCTCCACCACCTCCACTACTACCACCTCCACTACTACCACTACCCCCTCCACTACCACTACCACCTCCACTACCACCTCCACTACCACCTCCACCACTACCACTACCACTACCACTACCACCTCCACTACCACTACCACCTATACTCCCACCACCTCTACTACTACCACCACCACCACCTCCACCACCAACAACAACATAAACAACATCATGCAAGGTACCTCTTCTTTCAGTCGGGATAACAACAAACTTTGGGAACTACCCACATTGGCCAAATTCACCAGAACCATCAGTTTGACGGACGTCAGTTGGTGTGGAACACTTTTTTTATTGGATAAGTGGAGTGCCTTTGTGCCTGTGAGCTGTGAGATAGCCTGTTGGGTTCTTAATCACTCACTCTTCTGAGGCTCTGAGGTAACCAGTGTTCAGAGGCCGAGGATAAAGGAGCCGAAGGAGCATTGAATGAGCTGTTGCTGTAGGCGTCATTGTCCTGCCGCCGGGGACTTGGGGAAGCAAGGTAAACAAATGGACAACAAAAGGCGGTGCTTTACAGTGAAGCAGGCTCTGTTGGGGGGCTCCCTCTGAGAACAGGAGAAGAGAACGCGACCGACCGACCGACCGTGGTCGATCCCCCCCTTGGTTTGGTCCCCTCTGTGCCTATTAGCTATGCACCACCCTCACCTATACCCAGCCACCCACACTACTCCCCTGTTAGGCACGAGAGGCCAAGAGAGGCCAAGGAGTGGTGGCGGTCCAAAGCACGTCACACTTACCCTTACACCACAGGCCCTTTGAAAGGACAACTTTTAAGAGATTATGATAATAGAGTAGCCTGAATTGAACCAGTTTTTTGGGGAGAATTGTTTCTTCTGAAGGCAGAATTGGTTTAGTGAAATGACATATCTGTGAAATGCAGGACCCCACTTGAAAATACTTGAAAATGCTGATAAGGAATGATGGATATTTTAGGCATTCTTGATTTGTAGCCTATTACAGTTCCTTAGTATTCAGAGAACAGATCACTTTGACAAATACTTTTGCCTACCAATTGGTGTCCAGTCAACTATATATTTTATTCCGATTTTTACCTCACAATTAGAAATCGGTGCATCATTACTAACGAATGCAAAAAAAAAAAAAAAAAAAAAAAAATGTAATGTGGAAATCATGTTGGGGACAATATATAATCTTAAAAATGTACTCAGAGAGGGTTATGACTACAATAGAGAAGCACGGACTGTCCACAACTTGTGAGCCAAGACATTTGTAAGACCTACAACACAGTGCCATCTGCTGCCTGCTTAATGCATCACTACTGCTGTGTTTTACCAGTTGTACTCTCATGATGTAAGAAGTGTTCCATTGTATGGACATAGTGACATTTAGATTAATCTGTGCCGGTAGGCGATAGGCTATATAGGCTAAATAAGATTTTAGATATCTAGGGAGATTTCTAAGCTAGTTCGTTTCTACTTAAACCACTCAAGCAAGTGATTGAGAAGTTTAAATGCGAATAGAAAGACAGTCGAGGAGAGGAGAAAAGTGAAACATCGGTATGATGGCGTAGGGTGCCATCTTTTAGACAATATAAAGCCTTCCCCAGACGGTGGTGGAGAATTCTCTTAAAAAGGCTTTACATTTTTACAAAGCTATCTAATTGAGAACAAACTGTCATTGAATGAGAGGAGACCATGACCGTGGGCTGAAGTGGAACGCCATCCTCTTCTTCTTCTCCAATGCCACGCTCAGGGCAACAGACAGACAGACGGGGTAACAAGGCGGTGTAGGGGTGCAAGGTACGGCCCCAGTGGGGCCTAGTCTCTATGTGGTCCCTGGTCTCCTCCATCCCTTGAGTGAGTGACAGGAGAGGCCCCATAGCTAACAGGCCCAGCAGACCCGGACAATACCCTTTCACTGGCCATCCCAGCAGATACAGCCCAAATGCATCCGACTGTTCAGTGTGAAGAAGGGAGAAGATACATTTGCAGAAACTGGGTTTGAGGTTTTCAACAGTCTATAGAATCAGTAGAAGTTGATCTCTGGTATGCAGACTGTTGCGTCTCAACATAGCATTAGATGGTGATTATCAGACTGTTGGGTCCCAACATAGCATTAGATAGTGATTATCAGACTGGTGGGTCCCAACATAGCATTAGATGGTGATTATCAGACTGGTGGGTCCCAACATAGCATTAGAAAGTGATTATCAGACTGGTGGGTCCCAACATAGCATTAGATGGTGATTATCAGACTGGTGGGTCCCAACATAGCATTAGATAGTGATTATCAGACTGTTGAGTCCCAACACAGCATTAGATAGTGATTATCAGACTGGTGGGTCCCAACATAGCATTAGATAGTGATTATCAGACTGGTGGGTCCCAACAGGATAGTGATTATCAGACTGTTGGGTCCCAACATAGCATTAGATAGTGATTATCAGACTGGTGGGTCCCAACATAGCATTAGATGGTGATTATCAGACTGGTGGGTCCCAACATAGCATTAGATGGTGATTATCAGACTGGTGGGTCCCAACATAGCATTAGATAGTGATTATCAGACTGTTGGGTCCCAACATAGCATTAGATGGTGATTATCAGACTGGTGGGTCCCAACATAGCATTAGATGGTGATTATCAGACTGGTGGGTCCCAACATAGCATTAGATGGTGATTATCAGACTGTTGGGTCCCAACATAGCATTAGATAGTGATTATCAGACTGTTGGGTCCCAACATAGCATTAGATAGTGATTATCAGACTGTTGGGTCCCAACATAGCATTAGATAGTGATTATCAGACTGGTGGGTCCCAACATAGCATTAGATAGTGATTATCAGACTGGTGGGTCCCAACATAGCATTAGATGGTGATTATCAGACTGTTGGGTCCCAACATAGCATTAGATAGTGATTATCAGACTGTTGGGTCCCAACATAGCATTAGATGGTGATTATTGGATGTTACAACAAGACTGCCGTTTTGAATTCTTTGCCAATGCAGTCATGTGACGGTTAGTTCCCTTCAGAGCAGCAGAGAATTTGCTCAAGGTTGAAGCATTAATTCCAAATGGAACAAATGTGGCTGTGTAGTGACATAGGTATGTAACCAAACGTAGGTGTTACCAATTGTGATTGGGTCTACAACAGGTTTATGTAGCTAGCAATAGAGGCCCTCACACTTTGTGGGTGGAGTCAAGCAAAACTACAGCATGTGATTATTTCTATTTCAGTTCATATCATGTGAGCAACAAAGTTGTTTATGCCATCAGCTCATTAGAACAGAAGACAGAATCAACACAACATCACAAAAGACAAACCAGATGTCAAGGTTATTGGTTGTTATTTGCAATTTTAAAAAAAGAAAAAAGTGTCCTATTAATCTTTTTAAAACTAGTCTTTGTTGCACAGTCAAACCAGCAAGCGTAGATGATAAATTCCCACATCAACAAAGATGAACGCTCATTGTAAAGTGGACAATAACGGCTCGCGAGAGGAACACTGGATTCACTCATCTCATTGCACCACTTTGGGACGATAGACAAAGGCATAAAAACAGAGAGTGCCGTGAGTGATAGAATCAAAGCAGCTACTCCAAGTTAAGAGCAACTCATAGGATTCTGTCCCATCTCAATACACCATCAATCATTTCAGATCTGGAGTCAAAAAAAAAACTGATGCAAATGTTGGTCGAACTCATCAATCACGATCCAGACTTTTTGGGGGCTATTTTTGTGTGTAATTATGAACACTTTTTGGGGGGGCATCAATCCACTCAGTCAGCTTCTATCTCAAGGCCATCAGACTGTTAAATAGCCACCACTTACCGGCTATCACCCGGTTACTCAACCCTGCACCTTAGAGGCTGCTGCCCTATATACATAGACATGCAATCCCTGGCCAATTTAATAATGGAACACTAGTCACTTTAATAATGGAACACTAGTCACTTTAATAATGGAACACTAGTCTACTTTAATAATGGAACACTAGTCACTTTAATAATGGAACACTAGTCTACTTTAATAATGGAACACTAGTCACTTTAATAATGGAACACTAGTCACTTTAATAATGGAACACTAGCCACTTTAATAATGGAACACTAGTCACTTTAATAAATGGAACACTAGTCACTTTAATAATGGAACACTAGTCACTTTAATAATGGAACACTAGTCACTTTAATAATGGAACACTAGTCACTTTAATAATGGAACACTAGTCACTTTAATAATGGAACACTAGTCACTTTAATAATGGAACACTAGTCACTTTAATAATGGAACACTAGTCACTTTAATAATGGAACACTAGTCACTTTAATAATGGAAGACTAGTCACTTTAATAATGGAACACTAGTCTACTTTAATAATGGAACACTAGTCACTTTAATAATGGAACACTAGCCACTTTAATAATGGAACACTAGTCACTTTATTAATGGAACACTAGTCACTTTAATAATGGAACACTAGTCACTTTAATAATGGAACACTAGTCACTTTAATAATGGAACACTAGTCACTTTAATAATGGAACACTAGTCACTTTATTAATGGAACACTAGTCACTTTAATAATGGAACACTAGTCACTTTAATAATGGAATCACTGGTCACTTTAATAATGGAACACTAGTCACTTTAATAATGGAACACTAGTCACTTTAATAATGGAACACTAGTCACTTTAATAATGGAACACTAGTCACTTTATTAATGGAACACTAGTCACTTTAATAATGGAACACTAGTCACTTTAATAATGGAACACTAGTCACTTTATTAATGGAACACTAGTCACTTTAATAATGGAACACTAGTCACTTTAATAATGGAACACTAGTCACTTTAATAATGGAACACTAGTCACTTTAATAATGGAACACTAGTCACTTTAATAATGGAACACCAGTCACTTTAATGTTCTTTACATACTGCTTTACTCATCTCATATGTATTTACTGTATTCTATTATACTGTATTTTAGTCAATGCCACTCCAACATTGCTCGTCCTAATATTTATATATTTCTTAATACCATTCTTTTACTTTTAGATTTGTGTGTATTGTTGTGAGTTGTTACAAACTACTGCACTGTTGGAGCTAAGAACACAAGCATTTTGCTACACCTGCAATAACATCTACTAAATATGTGTTTGTGACCAATACAATTAGATAGAGTGTTTTACTTGAGAATGTATATATTTTTTTCAGATAGTGGTCAAAATAGGAAAACAATGGTTCAGATGTGGTTCAATGCAGTGGCACTTTGCATGAGTCACTATTTCTTCTTAAATAATAGAAATTGTTTAAAAAAAAGTTTGGTGTAGTTTACACCTGTTTTTGGGTTTATTTACTGCACAGGACCCAAACGCATTCGAAAAATGTTAACTGAAATTATAATTTTTCACTTCAATGTCTCGAAAATGGCCTGGAACTAAATTATTGTAAATTCTAATTAATTTGGTTGGAGGTAATGATTCTCATTTATTGTGTAATGTATATCCCCTGTGGTAAGCTGCAGGTGCCTATAGGTGAAAATAGCCATTCAACCAGTTTTAAAAAGAAAAGACAGACCATTCTGCTCCATTGTACAGTGTAAGGGTGCCAATATATTTGACTGCCTCTGTATGCCATTGGAACATGAGCATGTTGTGAATGCTGTATATGGGCTTTATCTAGTCTGTAGTTTGTAGTTGTCTGTGTAGTTGTCATGGACACAAGCCGAAGACCACATGCAGGGGAGGTTCCACGGAATCCTTTGGCCAAGTGTCACTTGTTTCAAGCAGTGGCGTTTAAGATGAGGGAGGGCGAATATTTTTTTTAAATGAGCATGGCCTTATTTCTATTACAGCATATTGGATGACTGTCATTCATATTCCATTCGCCCAGTTCAGTGTAACATGGATAGGTTTAGGCTACAACATGATACTAGAATGTTCCCTATCCAAACCACGAGGTTGCTACTACCTAGCTTATGAAAGAAAGTTTACAACATAGGTGCATAGCTCGAGAGAAAAATTCACTCTGGCTATCTACTCCGATTTCAGAGCACTCTCGTCTGAGTACCAGAGAGCAGAATAACTGATGAATTTATGAATGCTCAACACTCATTGAATATGACAGATGTCAGTCAACTTTGGCAAAAAAAAAACGTAATTAAATTGTTGTCAGCAGCACAATTACAGTCACTAACGCTCTGGGTAACATGAAATCAGCCTAAGCAGCTCTGCAAGAGTGAGTACAATGGTCAGAGTGAGGTGTTGTCTCTTTTGTTTCTGGATGTAGAGAGACAATTTTAGCCAATTAGCTTGGGTGCTTGACTGCAGTTGTGAGGTCAGAACACTCGATCAACTTCACTGAACACTCCAAAAGAGACACGCTCTGAATGTACAAAACGGACAGTCTGACTGAGCACATTATGGCCGCACTCTGGCAATTAATTTTGCGAACACACCCAAGGTGACAGACAGTGACACATTCAATACAGCCTTGCACACTCTTGCCTGCATCTAGCTGATTTAGGGTGTATTCATTGGTACAACAGTTGCAAACAAGTTTCTATTGGACAAACTCAAATATGTTTATCCCCGTTTCATTCCGTTTAAGAACCATTTTTCAACAGAATCAATACACCCCCTGCGGAATCAATACACCCCTGATCACTTTCATAGCGACCACATACTAACAGCTCGTTATGTAATTCCTTCTCGCAACGATCTACGCATTCTCCTCCTCTCACCTTTCCCCTTCGCTTGTGGACTTCAGTGCCCCTCACATCAGATGTCTGTGACCAGGCGAAAAAACCTTTCCAAGCCAAACCTTCATATCATGACCGCTAACCGCTACACACAGCCTACATTGTTGTCACGTCATAGACGATCACCATAGTTACTGGAACTAAGGCGTTAGTAAAACCTGCTACAATCATGCAGTACAGTGTACAGTCAGCAGCAAGCAGTTTAGCAGTTACACCCGTGGGCCCCGATGACAATAAATGAAGAAAACCACCTTGACTTCGAAGTGTTCCAGTGTTAGATAGCCATAGCCAGCTAGCTAACATAGCATCCCCCTCTGTTGGATAGCCATAGCCAGCTAGCTAACATAACATCCCACTCTGTTGGATAGCCATAGCCAGCTAGCTAACATAACATCCCTCTCTGTTGGATAGCCATAGCCAGCTAGCTAACATAGCATCCCTCTCTGTTGGATAGCCATAGCCAGCTAGCTAACATAACATCCCTCTCTGTTGGATAGCCATAGCCAGCTAGCTAACATAGCATCCCCCTCTGTTGGATAGCCATAGCCAGCTAGCTAACATAGCATCCCTCTCTGTTGGATAGCCATAGCCAGCTAGCTAACATAGCATCCCTCTCTGTTGGATAGCCATAGCCAGCTAGCTAACATAGCATCCCTCTCTGTTGGATAGCCATAGCCAGCTAGCTAACATAGCATCCCTCTCTGTTGGATAGCCATAGCCAGCTAGCTAACATAGCATCCCTCTCACCTTGAGCCAGGTGTTTGAGTAGGCTGTAGTTTATGCTTTTTTTCAATGTAGTGCTAGCTAGCTGTAGTTTATGCTTTCAGTACTAGATTCATTCTCTGATCCTTTGATTGGGTGCACAACATGTCAGTACATGCCGCAAGAGCTCTGATAGGTTGGAGGACATCCTCCGTAAATTGTCATAATTACTGTGTAAGTCTATGGAAGAGGGTGAGAACCATGAACCTCCAAGGTTTTATATTGAAGTCAATGTACCCAGAGGAGGACAGATGCTAGCTGTCCTCCAGCTACACTATGGTGCTACCTTACAGAGTATTGTTGAGGCTACTGTAGATATTCATTGTGTGTTTTAAATATTTTGTGATGTAAATATATTTAGTATAGTTTTATCTAAAAAAAAGATGACTTTAATGTTTCATTATTTTTTAGTTTTTTTAAATGAAATTCACTATGGAGGATGGCCCTTCCCTTCCTCCTCTGAGGAGCATCCACTGTTTCACAGCCATGTATTTTATGTTGTTTTATATAAACAGCGGCGTCACGCAGCACCTTTATCGTGCACAGTGCATAGCGTTGATTATTCCTCCCTTCCAAAGTCCCTCCATCTGTCCCTGTTTATCTGGCCTGGGCCTCTTCCCCCCCCACCCCTGACAGAGCCTAAAGCTAGCAGGGGTCTTGGCCTCACACCCACCCTCTGATTGTGCCCTTCAACACAGAACTACTCTTCTATAGCTTTTTGATAGGCTTTCAATCCCCACGCCACTGACAAGGTTTTCATTGGGAGGAGTAGGAGTTGTGGCTTTTTCGGTGTTGAGGCGAGGGGCTTACTGTGGAGATTTAGGGAGGGGTGCAGAGGTGATTTTGGGGGAAGGGAGGGAGGAGGGATAGAGAGAGGGAGGGTGAAGGGATAGAGGGAGGGAGGGTGGTGGATAGAGGGAGGGAGGGAGGGATAGAGGGAGGGAGGTAAGAGTGGAGAAAGGAAAAACTAGAGCAGATGGGTCTGATTGTGCTCTCTACGCAAATTAAGGAGCGAGACATCTGCAGGAGAAGCATACTGGTGGTCTGAGCTCAGGCAATTAAGAGAGGAGGGGAGAAAAAGGAGAGGAGAAGACAGTCTTGCCTGCCGTTGCATAGAGATGAAGTGAGGCTCACATTACAATGAGGAGCGTGACAATAGGGGGAGCCGGTGAGGAGGACGCGGACTCAAACGGGGGGGAGATTAATGTACGGAGGAAGAGAAGAGAGAGGAACAGTTAGCAATACAACACTCTGGACCCTTTAGTGGAGGTTTCAGACTATAGAGTTATAAAGCCCAAAGGATTAGCTGATTGGACTGAAACCCCAAACAGAACCAATCAGCTACTCCTTTAGGCTTTAGAACTCTAGTCTGAAACCCCAGAACCAGAGTTATAAAGCCTAAAAAGAGTAGCTGATTGGTTCTGTTTGGGGTTTCAGACTAGAGTTATAAAGCCTAAAAAAGTAGCTGATTGGTTCTGTTTGGGGTTTCAGTCTAGAGTTATACAGGCTAAAGAGTAGCTGATTGGTTCTGTTTGGGGTTTCAGTCTAGAGTTATAAAGCCTAAAAGAGGGGCTGATCGGTTCTGTTTGGGGTTTCAGTCTAGTTATAAAGCCTAAAAGAGGGGCTGATTGGTTCTGTTTGGGGTTTCAGTCTAGAGTTATAAAGCCTAAAAGAGTAGCTGATTGGTTCTGTTTGGGGTTTCAGTCTAGAGTTATAAAGCCTAAAAGAGTAGCTGATTGGTTCTGTTTGGGGTTTCAGACTAGAGTTATAAAGCCTAAAAGAGTAGCTGATTGGTTCTGTTTGGGGTTTCAGTCTAGAGTTATAAAGCCTAAAAGAGTAGCTGATTGGTTCTGTTTGGGGTTTCAGTCTAGTTATAAACTGTTTCCTTCTCTCCTCTCTCTCTTCTCCATTTGAAACCAGAGGTCAAAGGTCCATTCAGTGTTGTGGATTTAATTTGGAGCTACGTTGACTTATTCTTGGTCCCCCCCTCCCCCTCTATCCCTCCGTCCCCCCTCTCTGTTTCAGAGAAGTGAGGTGACAAAGCGAGGTCTTCCATGGGATTATTCCCTTTAACCTAGGCTTTATGTAGTGATCTGGTGCTGGGGGACATGTGGGGCAGGAGAAGAATGCAGGTAGGGTGTTTACAGGCTAGGCCAGCCAGGCCTCTCCAGGCATGTATGTGTGCAACAATGCAACTCACAGCACAGATTTGCATAACTCTATGCTAAACAACAAAATCCCGGGTTGTTTCAGATAATTGGGGCCGCTAACTGTAATGCAATTGTTTGTGTTAGTAGGCCTCTCCTTTTGCACTAAACAAACTAGCGACCAATTATTCTACACTAATTATCCCACGGGGAGGCTGGGGGTAATATTTCCAGATTAGTCTACATAGGTGAGTATCAAAGTTTGTATGTACCATGTTTTGTCAGAGATTTTAGGAATAAGGATAATCATTTGTGTTACAAAAACAGGGTAGTCACTTGCATTAAATGAACTACTGAGCTTTTCTGCGTGTGCGACTGATGATGTTTGTTTTTCTCCAGTATGAACTGAAACCATATACACTATATATACAAAAGTATGTGACACCCCTTCAAATTAGTGAATTTGGGCAATTTCAGCCACACCCGTTGCTGACAGGTGTATAAAATCGAGCACACAGCCATGCAATCTCCATAGACAAACATTAGCAGTAGAATGGGCTTACTGAAGAGCTCAGTGACATTCAACGTGGCACCATCATAGGACGCCACCGTTCCAACAAATCAGTTAGTCAAATTTCAGCCCTACAAGAGCTGCCCCGGTCAACTGTAAGTGCTGTTATTGTGAAGTGGAAACAAGCTCACAGAACAGGACCGCCGAGTGCTGAAGCACGTAGCGCGTAACAATTGTCTGTCCTCGGTTGCAACACTCACTACCGAGTTCCAAACTGCCTCTGGAAGCAACGGCTGGAATGGTGTAAAACTGACCACCGTTGGACTCTGAAGCAGTGGAAAGGCATTTTCTGGAGTGATGAATCACCATCTGGAAGTCTGACGGACGATTCTGGGTTGTCAGGAGAACACTACCTGCCAGAATGCATAGTGCCAACTGTGAAGTTTGCTGGAGGAGGAATAATGGTCTGGAGCTGTTTTTCATGGTTCGGGCCTCTTAGTTCCAGTGAAGGGAAATCTTAACGCTACAGCATACAATGACAATATGGCAACAGTTTGGGAACACCCTTTCCTATGTGAGCATGACAACGCCCCCGTGCGCAAAGCGAGGTCCATACAGAAATGGTTGGTCGAGATCCATGTGGAATAACTTGACTGGCCTGTACAGAGCCCTGACCGCAACCCAATCAAACCCTTTTGATATTAATTGGAACGCCGACTGAGAGCCAGGCCTAATTGTCCAACATCTGTGCAGCGAAGGGGAGACCAACTTCATATTAATACCCATGATTTTGGAAGGAGATGTTCAACCAACAAGTGTCCACATACTTTTGGTAATGTAGTGTACCTATAGCTGAATGTTATGAATTTTGCTAGTCACATAATCAAATTTCTGTTCTACTTAAATTACCGTGTGTGACAATACAAAATATGTTATCAATCAAATATATTTATAAAGACTTTTAACAACAGCAGTTGTTCCAAAGTGCTTTACAGTAACCAACCTATGCAGCCCCTAATTGGCCTAACCAAGGGACAAGTTATAGGAAACGATTCCTCCTATGAGCAAAATACTCTGCAGAAGAAGAAAGTCCCAATGACTCCCTATTGTTCCAGAAAACCCTCAGAGCTGCTGCCTCATCAATACACCCAGAGCCCTCAGAGCTGCTGCCTCGTCAATACACCCAGAGCCCTCAGAGCTGTTACCTCATCAATACACCCAGAGCCCTCAGAGCTGTTACCTCATCAATACACCCAGAGCCCTCAGAGCTGTTACCTCATCAATACACCCAGAGCCCTCAGAGCTGCTGCCTCATCAATACACCCAGAGCCCTCAGAGCTGCTGCCTCATCAATACACCCAGAGCCCTCAGAGCTGCTGCCTCATCAATACACCCAGAGCCCTCAGAGCTGCTGCCTCGTCAATACACCCAGAGCCCTCAGAGCTGCTGCCTCGTCAATACACCCAGAGCCCTCAGAGCTGTTACCTCATCAATACACCCAGAGAGCCCTTAGAGCTGTTACCTCATCAATACACCCAGAGAGCCCTGAGCTGCTGCCTCATCAATACACCCAGAGAGCCATGAGCTGCTGCCTCATCAAAACACCCAGAGAGCCCTGAGCTGTTACCTCATCAATACACCCAGAGAGCCCTCAGAGCTGCGGCCTCATCAATACACCCAGAGAGCCCTCAGAGCTGCTGCCTCATCAATACACCCAGAGAGCCCTCAGAGCTGCGGCCTCATCAATACACCCAGAGAGCCCTCAGAGCTGCTGCCTCATCAATACACCCACAGAGCCCTCAGAGCTGCTGCCTCATCAATACACCCAGAGAGCCCTCAGAGCTGCTGCCTCATCAATACACCCAGAGAGCCCTCAGAGCTGCTGCCTTATCAATAGACTGAGACACTGGATCTTTCTCTCTGCACTAATCTGGAGGTGTCTTCACCTTCTCAAGCACATCTCTCCCAAGAGAGACACCTCTCATCGGACCAGCTAGACAGACACCTCTCAAGTGTGAGACACTACTAAACTGGATTCAAAGGGATGTAAGGCTGTGAGGTCACCATCCAACTCAAAGCACTCAGTGACAACAACATCAATGAAGAGACCAAGGCCAGTTCAGTTCACAGAGCCTCTCTGGTCCCTACAGCTATCTATGGCCATAATGAATCCTTGCGGGATCCATTCACAGAGCCACTCTGGTCCTTACAGCTATCTATGGTCTTAATTAATCCTTGTGGGATCCATTCACAGAGCCACTCTCCTAGTCAGTCAGATTTAACAAGCCCTGTGTCTCTGTTTACTCATCAGGGAGATTCCCAAGGTCCTGTATTTTAGTTCTGGAGGTCCTGTATTTTAGTTCAGGAGGTCCTGTATTTTAGTTCAGGAGGTCCTGTATTTTAGTTCAGGAGGTCCTGTATTGTGGTTCTGGAGGTCCTGTATTTTAGTTCAGGAGGTCCTGTATTGTGGTTCTGGAGGTCCTGTATTTTAGTTCAGGAGGTCCTGTATTGTGGTTCAGGAGGTCCTGTATTGTAGTTCAGAAGGCCTGCATTATGGTTCTGGAGGTATAGTATTGTAATTCTGGAGGTATTTTAGTTCAGGAGGTCCTGTATTGTAGTTCAGGAGGTCCTGTATTGTGGTTCTGGAGGTCCTGTATTCTGCCCTACCAATCAAAAAGTCTGTATCTGCTCATAGCGTTGAACTGAGAAAAATGGCTTTTATTTATCTTGGTTTCACAGTGACTTTATGGAGTTACTGCTAACATGATCCCCATGTTCTCCAACACACAACACAATAGAGGCAGGATACTTGTCCATATGATGAAGGATGAAGCATGTATTGAATGTAGCAAAAATGACATTAACTAATTTTCGACCAAATGAGCAGTTACTGCCTTTTTTCTTGGTAGGGCCACATTGTAGTTCAGGAGGTTCTGTATTGTAGTTCAGAAGGCCTGCATTGTAGTTCTGGAGGTTCTGTATAGTAGTTCTGGGGGTATAGTAGTTCTGGGGGTATTGTAGTTCTGGAGGTGTGTATTTTAGTTCTGGAGGTCCTGTATTGTAGTTCTGGGCACCCTCTGTTGTAATTCTGGAGGCCCTGTATTGTGGATTCAGGGGCACTAGTTGTAGTTCTGGAGGTCCTGTATTATAGTTCTGGAGGTCCTGTAGTGTGGATTCAGAGGCCCTAGTTGTAGTTCTGGAGGTCCTGTAGTGTGGATTCAGGGGCACTAGTTGTAGTTCTGGAGGTCCTGTAGTGTGGATTCAGAGGTCTTAGTTGTAGTTCTGGAGGCCCTTATATTCTAGTTCTGGAGGTCCTGTAGTGTGGATTCAGAGGCCCTAGTTGTAGTTCTGGAGGCCCTTATATTCTAGTTCTGGAGGCCTTGTAGTGTGGATTCATGGGCCCTAGTTGTAGTTCTGGAGGTCCTGTATTATAGTTCTGGAGGTCCTGTAGTGTGGATTCAGGGGCCCTAGTTGTAGATCTGGAGGTCCTGTAGTGTGGATTCAGAGGCCCTAGTTGTAGTTCTGGAGGTCCTGTATTATAGTTCTGGAGGTCCTGTAGTGTGGATTCAGGGGCCCTTGTTGTAGTTCTGGAGGTCCTGTAGTGTGGATTCAGAGGCCCTAGTTGTATTGTGTATCATCAACCAACCACTGACCATCTCAACGTGGACCTCTGAGGAGATAATACGAAGGACAAACATGGGGAAGAAGAGGTTGATTTGAAATGAAAGACACTTAACAAGATCAGGCTCCTCCATGGAGCTTGGATGTATCTCAAGTACCCGGGGTTAAAAAAAATAAAAAGGGAGTCTGAACAAAGACTTTCGGAACAAAGATAAACTTGAAGCCTGAAGAGTTTGAACAGTTGCAGTGTATAAGAGCAACTTGCTCACTGATTTAACACTTGAATGGGCTGATCTTAAACCATTATCTTCTATAAAAGTTTACTATACAGGTCATAGACATTTCAGATTGTCAACAAATGTTCCGTCTGGGATGGATGTCTGTGACATCAACCAGAACATTTCCTTGGTTGGTAATCCATAAGTGTCCATGCAAGACTCTTAGAATCAAGCAATGGTTGTGAAAAAATGTAACGTACCCTTGCATATGCCACCTATGTCGGCCACCAAGTGCATCTATGTGGGAACAAGGCCGATGCAACTTGAACTAAGTTTGAATAGGAAGCTACTCCTATAGCCCGGGGATATTTCCTCTGGAGCCCCTCTCTGGAGTCACTCATCCTTCTTATTATTGTTCAGTGGACTGGATCGGCCAATCACAAAACACGGTAGCACATTGAGAAGGCTGCATGGTGGAGGGCATCGGTTAGGTGACGAACGGACTGGCAGTGAGAATGAACTTAATCCTTTAAGCCTCGTGTTGGGGCTTGTCTGTTCTCTCGGTCCCGCCCTTCCTCCATCCCTCCACAGAGCAGAACACAGACAAAAAGCAACAAGAGCACCTCAATCTACTTGTTCCCAAGAAATACATTTTTTCACACTTTCCAGAAATATATTTCACAAACTTACAGATTTTTATTGCAAGTATAAAACATCGCCTTTTTTTTAAAGTGTTTAAATTTATTACCTCAAAGTGTATTTGAGGGTGTCTACAGTAATATATAAACAGAAGGCTTTAAATAGTAATCATAAACAAGATAATTATTTTTAAAGAAGAGTATTTTTTCGTCAGTCATTGCATTGGAATTTGAAAGTAAAGGAAGAGATCTCTTCATTAGAGCCACAGGAACACTTTCAGATTGATGTCTGTCAGGAAAAACCTGAGGATAAAGTGTCACTTACGGGATAGAGGCAACACCACTTTACGGTGATCCTTTTACCTTGAAACGGTATCCTGCTAAAAGCTAGGATAATACCATTATTACTAAAAAGGTGATTTAGTGGCCAGGGTGGTTTGGAGTGACTGATTTCAGGAGGATTTTGGGGGCAAATGCTTGTAATCAACCCTCTTTGTTTCCAAAAACCGTATGATAGTTTACAGAAAGGCCAACAAGAGTCTAATTCGAATGAAACTTCCCTCTCTGTCACACAAAATGTCCATTAACGAATGAATAACATTGTTTCTCTTGATTTTATACTTACAACCAATATTCTGTAGATTCTGTAAACCTCCCAAACCCATGAACAGCCACTGAACATGCATTATATTGCTTGTACCATTACACTGCTGTCCCAACAGGTTAATCAAGAAAGAAGCATTAGATTTGGGCAACAGTACACCTGCAGGCCCTATACTAATATCACGTAGGGTCGTAGCCAAAGCCTGATAATGAGATGCAACGAGGGTGTGCCTGCAACACACCAGGGTCATGAACTTGTGACTCTGCTGGGACATCTGTACACATTCTCCCACTGCGACTCCAGCACTCTCCTTGATATCAAGCCTAATGGTATAAAACCTTGCTTGGTCCTCTCCTCTGAAAGAATTTGGCACCCAGACAGAATAGGAAGTCCCCAAGGAGAGGAACCTCCTCGGGTTAGGCACGGACAACCCTTTTTGTTCGGCGGACTCCCCGCAACAAACCCCAAAATATTTGTGGACATCTGCCCTGGGCTCATCTACATACATACTCCCAGCCTGGGGGTTGGTGACCTGCCCGGGAGACAATGGTGCTGCAGTCTGATCTATCACCACTACTGCTACTGCTTTTCTATCCCAGCTCAAAGAACAGACTCTAAAAACTGGAAAGAGAGAAAAGAGTAAGTGAATGTCAGGACCTCTTTTCAGGGAGGATAGATACAACTTACACTTTGGTTTCTCCTCCCTTCAAGCCTCCCACGAATTCTAATTTTTCACTGTGCAGGCAACCAGACCTTTGTCCATAGGTTGCCATTCAAAGGGAAATTGGTGTAGTAAAAGGGCACTGGATGAAAAAAAATAGGATGTATCCATCCGGATGAAAGGTGGACTTGGGGATCCCTAAATTATCCTCCAAAATAGCTATGCAAGTAGAATTTTTGATACCTCTTAAAGGAATGTCAAATTAAAAAAAAGTTGATAGATTTACACAAATATTGGTTTGTTTTTGTGAAATGCTGCATTTCAATTAACATTGCTTTGTGAAGTCACTGGGAAAGTAATAATCACAAGTAAATCAGTAGAAAAACAATCACCCTTAATCCTGTTGAACAATACCGCCATCTCCTGGTCACAACATGAACTGTACGTATAAAGTGCATGCTTACCAATAGAGGGGGCTCGAGACATTTCTTTGTACCCATTCTCCTTCAGTAACATGGTGCAAACATACACTGGAAAAATAAATAAACGCACATTTCTTAAAAATCTTTTTTTGCTTTGTCATTATGGGGTATTTTACGGCGTTATCGTTTAAATACAGTGCATTTGGAAAGCTTGCAGACCCATTCACTTTTTCCACGTTGTTACATTACAGCCTTATTCTAAACACAATACTGTATAATGACAAAGCAAAAAGAGGTTTTTAGAAATGTTTGCTAATGTATAAAATGTCACATTTACATAAGTATTCAGACCTTTACTCAGTACTTTGTTGAAGCACCTTTGGCAGCGATTACAGCCTCGAGTCTTCTTGGGTATGACGCTACAAGCTTGGCACATCTGTATTTGGAGAGTTTCTCCCATTCGTCTTGGCAGATCCTCTCAAGCTCTGTCAGGTTGGATGGGGAGCCTCGATGCACAGCTATTTTCAGGTCTCTCAGAGATGTTCGCTCAGGTTCAAGTCTGGGCTCTGGCTGGGCCATTCAAGGACATTGAGACTTTTCCCAAAGCCACTCCTGCGTTGTCTTGGCTGTGTGCTTAGGGTCGTTGTCCTGTTGGA